>NW_012149618.1:8255247-8275071 GCF_000956105.1 Propithecus coquereli
ATTTAATCATGTTATATTCTGTGAGTGATTTTACAGTTATTGATGGCATTGGGAGGGGTGTGTTTGGCCCCAGATGACCACCTATTTTAAATTAAATGACATGGTAGCAGCCACTCCTGCTGAGCTCAGCCTTAGAGAACCTCAAGCTTTCAGGGGAATTGGTTAGACAGGGGCTGAGTACTTGACATAAAGGCGTTAAACTCCTGACTGAAACCATGAGATTTTGCACACAGCCTTTGTGCTGTGCTCAAACTGTCTATCTGCTTGGTGGTTACTTTAGAGTAGATGAGAAAGACAAGTGAGCGGGAACGGTTTTGAGAAAGCCCGTGTGGCTTGACAGTGTGAATTAGAGGGAGGAGAAAGAACAATGAAAGCAGACATACACCCTTGTGTATTTCAAATGGATTTTCATAACCATCAAAACCCTGTATAGGTTATTAAATGTGTTAATGCTCGATGGGGCATGGTTTACCTATCTAGAACGTTCGAGTACGTGGAATTCTTCATTATTCCAGAAGGCTGGATAGAAAAGGCATTGAGATGTTATGCTAATATTTTCCTTTTTTGGGATTTTGGAGGAGGCTGACCCAGAGATATTTACAAGGAAAGTACAGCATTTATTTGGGTTTGGTACAACGAGCAGACACAGACTAAGACGTGTGACCTCATGCTATGTTTCTTGTGATCTGATATCTCAGTGTTATTGAATAACTTCAAAGGGCAGCTGGGAATTACTGTGAAGACACACACAGCAAAGCAATTTCTCACCTGCTGTCTCTGATCACAGAAGACGCAGTTAGACTCACATTTCTCCCCAGGACACATGCGGGTAGACATGCTGCAACTTGTTTGGAGAGAAAGGCAGGGGGCAGAGAGTCACACTGCACTGTGTGGGCTGAGGCAAGTTTTAAATATAACTAAGGGTTACTTTTTTAGAATTAAAAGCAATAGAAGCTGAGCTTCAGGGCATGGGTTACTTCCTAAAAATACAATCACTGAACTTTTAAAGAACATTAGTATCAGCTTGTCAAACTGGAATAGATTCAAAAGTGGAAGAAATCTGACACTATTTTACTATTTGGGCAAAAATGGAGAATTTACTCAATTTTGACTGTTTCAAATGATGAAAGAGTGTTTTCAGAAGACCAACCTGGTAGCCAGGGTGGAGTAGGATAACGTTGCCTAACCTGCTCACCCAGATCTTGATGTCAGTGGGCTTTCTGCAAACCTGGCGTGTACAAACAGTTCATCATTGTCTTGGTGGCAGTTTTGGCCACTTTTGGCTGATCCCACCTGCATCCTCACCCCTTCACCCTGTGGATCAAGGAGCAGGTTTTAACTGTCTTCAATTCTCACTGGCTTTTTCTGTTGGATTATTTTTTTTAAAAATTATTTTGATTATGAACAATTGAAAAGTACACAAAAAAACCAATAGTGAATACCTATGTCTCTACTACACACAGTTAATACATTAATATCTACTTATTGTCATATTTGCTACCCAACTCTTTTTTTTAAGAAAAATATATTCCAATAAAGTGAAGTATTGTTCCACTTCCTTCCCAGAGGTCATGAACTTAGTCATGAACTTTGTGTCACTCCGGTACATATTTTTATACTTTTGTTCATTTCATATGTATCCATAAAAGCAAGTAGTATTGTTTTAAAATTTATAGGGACTGTTACTATAATATGAACATATAAAGGGCAGTAATATGAAGTAGCATCCTGTAATTTGCTTTCTTCAGCCAGTGTTATTTTTAAGATCCATCCATGTTGCTAGGTGCAGATGTACATCATAATTTTAACCGCTATCTAGTATTCCATTGTATGAACATACCATAGTTTATTCATTAATTCATCTATCAATGCCAATATTTTGCTGCTATAATTACTGTACAGTGAATATTTATGTATATGCCTCCTTGAACATATGACAGCTTAGAAGTGAAATTGCTGAGTATTAGGGTTTTCACATTATAACCATAGTAGATATTGCCAAATTGCCTTTCATAGAGGTGGGTATAAAATATGTCCCCACCAGTAGTAAATATGAGTTCTCATTTTCCTATGTCTTTGCCAGTCTGTTTCCAAGATTCCTTACTGGGGTGGTGGTAACAGACTTTTTGCTGGTCTCTTGAAGGTGGAATTGCATCTTGATGTTTTGATTTGCAGTTCTCTGATAATTGAAGAATTTGAGTATCTGTTCCTGTTTGTTTGCCACTCAAATTTCATCATCTGTAAATGGCTGGTTCATAGGCTCTTTTCATTTTTTCTTTGTTTGTTGTTTTCCTACTTGTAGGAATTCTTGATATATTTGGTTACTAATCCTTCATTAAATATGTTGCAAGTATTTTCTCTTTGTCATTTGTCTTTCAATTTTGTGTATGATGGCTTTTAAGTTTCTATACAGTCAAGTTTATCAGTCCTTTTTGAGTTTCACATTTGAGAAATTCTTCTTACCCCAAATCATGAAGATATTTTCTCATATTTTCTTTTAAGGATCTGGAACATATATTCTTGTGTGAAGCACAATCTAATTGTCATTCTTTTCACAATTCTTTTAATTTGTTAATTCTTTTAGATGGATGGCTATTTCTTTTCCAACGCAATTTATTAAGTACATTGTTTCCCTATAGATTTGCTATATTTTCTCCACCACTTTCCAAGGCTCCATTTATATTTGAATCTGTTTCCAAGATTCCTATTAAATTTCATTGCTCTGTTTTTCTATCTCTGAACCAGCACCACGTTGTCTTAATTATTTGAACCTTATAAACCTTAATATCTAGTAATGCAGATCTCCCCTCAGTCTTCTTTTTTAGCATTGTTTTGACCATTCTTGGCCTTCGAATATGTCGGTATTAATTTTGGGATTGGATTGTCAATTTGTAAAATGATTAAGATTTTAATCGGAATGGCAATGAATCTATGGAAAGATTGGAGAGAATTATATCTATCTAAATTAAATCTTATAATCCATGCATATGGGGTATATCTTGATATCCAGGCCCCCCCCTCATTTTGCTTTTTAAATGCTTTGTAACTTCCTTCAAAAGTCTTACATATCTTTTGTTAGATATTTGATAGGTATCTTATAATTAGTGTTGCTATTATGAATGGTATCTTCTTTTCATTACATTTGTGTCAATCCATATTGCACATTACAGGAATAATGTCTATTTTTCTAGGCTGATTCACTAGATAAGAACCTTGCTGACCTTTCTATTTTTTGTATTATCTACAAAGACAATTAGGTAAACTACAAATAATGATACATTTGTTTCTTCTGTTCTAGTATTTGTACCTTTTATTTCTTGTTCTTGTTTGTCACCTGGGACCTACAGTGCAACATTAACTATTAGAGGTTATTGTGGACATTTAGACTCTTTTCCAACTTTGGTAGAAATACATTCTACAATTTCCTTATAATATTTACTGTAGGTTTTGATATGCTGTTTGTTGTGGGATTTGCTATAGATACTGTTTACCAGAATAAGGAAATCCCTTTGTAGTCCTAGTTAGCTAACAGGTTTTGTTTATTATCATGAATAAGTGATACATTTTATTGGAAGCTTTTCTGTACCCATTGAGATAAATTCTCATTTTAATTTTAATGAGGAATTACATTGACAGATTTATTAACATTAGAGCCATCCTCATATTTATGGAATTAATTCTACTTTTTTGTTTTTGAAATATGGATGTATTTGATTTATTAATATTTTGGTATTTTGCATCTATATTCATAACTGTAATTTGTTTCTTTTGGGTACGTTCCTGTCTGATTTTGATATCGAGGTTATACTATCCTTTCCAAAGCAGTTTAATTCTGGAGTCTCTACTGAATATTCTGATTCTAGCAGCTCAGAACTGGAACAGCATCCTAGGAGAGCGCTGGGAATTTGCACCTTACAGGTAGTTGTCTTTTGTCTGGCCTCACCCTAGGCCTGTGCAGATTAGTATCGGGCAAAGATTCATGGGGACCCCTGTGCAGATTTCTGAGTTGTCTCTGTGTGCAGGTCTCTTCTCTCTAGTTCTCTGCCCTGCAGATTCCAGCTGCTCCAGCCTCCTGAGGCAGGTCTCTGTCTCCCCAGCTGGGCAAAACCACTCAGGCTCTGCTTGTTTTCCTCCCTGTGCCGTGGTCCACAGAGTGCTTTCTGCAGAAGGTTTAGGGATTGCAGGGCTCGCCTCATTTGATTCCCTTCTCTTGGGAAGCACAGTCTTGTGCTGCCAGTGTTCCAGTGTCCAAAAACAGATTTATTTCTTACATCCAGCCCTCCAGTTATTTATGGCAAGGACGCTTGTTTGGTCACAGTTATTCCTTCATGACCAGCAGAAGAAATTATCATTTTAACGTAAACTTTTTTTTAATCATTGTGTTTGGAATGGAGGAGGGTAGAGGGCTAATTCACTATGCTTTTTTGAGCAGGAGTTCATTTATAGGATTGTCTATTTTATCAATTGTTAGATTTTTTCCTAGATCCTTCCTTTCTAGATCCTTTCCACAAACTGGATATTTCCCAGAAGCTCTTTTTTTTTTCCTGCTGCACCTGAACTTCTTAGGCTCAACCCCCTTAATGTACGTTTGTATGGGAAGTTCAGTAACTCATCACAGCTCCCACCAGCCCATTGTGATGTTTTCTCTTTGTCCTTGACTAGTCTGTTTCACTGTCACTACCGTTCAGAGTTCTTCTAGAACATATTGGATCTGGCTTCAGAAACTGTTTCTATGAGTAACTGTAACATCCTGTTAAGTGTTACTACAGACCTTGTGAATTTGCAGAGTATATTTGAACATTAATTTTGATGGAGAAACATCTGCTGTTTGGTGGAATAACTTGCAAACCAAGTCTGGAGGTGTAGCCATTATCAAGCAATGGATTAAGAGCCAATTGACTGTCTTTCCTTCGTAGATGTCCTTAAATCCCAGCATCCTTTGGAAAGTAGTGGCTCTAAACATTTATGTCAGCCAGTCAACCAAGATGAAGTGCAAACTCCTGACCCAGGGTACAGAAAGTTCTGCATAAGCTCCTTAACCAACCTCCCATTTTATAATCTAGTTGGCAATTAGGAGATAACTCTGTAAACAGATGACTAATAATATGTGAGCCTAATAATACATGACAGCACGTGTGAAATGTGAAGTGGATGATTAAAGTGGGAAGGGAGCCGGGTGGCACAAAGATCACGGTAGGGCGGGCAGGCACGTGGGAGAGACTTCACCAAGAAGGAAGAACTCGAACTCGAACGACAGGGGTTGCCGATGCGGTTGATGGGTTGTGGGGCCTGTGTTTCTGGACGGGGCACCCTGTGTGCAGAGGCAAGGAGGTGGGACTCCCAGAGGACTGGTGAGCTTCTGCAGGGATGGACCAGTGGGAAACAAGGGTGGGAAGGGGGGTTTGGGCCAGATGTAGATGGTCTTGAAATTTTCCCATGGGCAGCTAAAATGTGTTGAAAGTTTTTGAATGAAGGAGAAAAAAAAATGATTCAAAAGCAGCATTTTAGGAAGACTAGTTTGTCAGCAAGTCTGGATTAGGATTTTGTTCCCTAACTTACTGCTTCTCAGACTTGGCTGCGCATTGCAATCACCTGGGGAGTTAAACTACTGCAGCCTGGGGCCCTCCCCCAGAGATCCTAATTTAATCCGTCTGGAGTTCGGCCTGGGTTTCAGGAGTTTTAAAAGCTCCCTGGGTGATGCTAATGTGCAGCCAAGCCTGAGAACTACTGCCCAACCCACTGATAAGATCGCGATGTGGCCTCTGCTGGTTGTGTTGAACCCCAGCCCAGTGCCTGGCCGGCAAATGCCGAACCAACTGGTGGAAAAAAGCCCATTTTGACAGTATGTCTGTGACTTTGTTTTTAATATTCCACGCAGTCCAACACCTCAGTTATAATAGTTTTCTCATAAATGCCGACAAATTTTTTGCATTGGCCATGGGGTAGATGGTGACAAGTATGGTTTCGGAAATGCATAGACATGGAAAACGCACCCTCTTTTGCATTAAAAATATAAGGGCAAGATAAGACAAATACTTTTTTCATGGCCAAGAATTCAGCAAAATAAAAGCAATTATGTGAACATTGCGTATATAAAAATATAAATCCTCAAAAACTTATGGGTGGAAGACTGTCAATTTCCAAATGCTGTCAGTGGTTCTCAAACTTGAGGGTGCATCAGAATCACCTGGAGGGCAGTCACACTTTGCTGGGTTCCAGTTTCAGATTTAGCAGGCCCGGGGCAGCCCAGGAATGTGTATTTCTAGGGTGTTTCCAGGTGACACTGCTGTTGTTGGTCTGGGTACCATGCTTTGAGAACCATTACTAACTGCATGGGGTCCAAATATTACAGGAAAAATGGCTTGATAAAAATGTGATCCAAGGACATGAGTTTTGCTTTTTCATGTCACATGAAGGGCTTGTCTTGGCATTTAGGGAATCTGTCCCCTGCCCCACTTCAAGCCAATCTCTCTTCATCTGTATGCTCCAGGGGCTCCTGCCTGAGCCTGGATAGGGTAGGTAGAAGAGAAAATTGTCTTCTGATTCTCCTTACTGTCCTTTTAAAATTTAAATTTATTTGTATAATATATTGGCCATACTATTATATAACTTGTTCTTTTTCTTCCAGTAAAAAATTTGTGAGTTCAAAGTATTTTTTTCCTTTTGTTATTCTCTGCCTCCCCTGCCCACCTACCACATGCAAAATTTTAAGAGTTAAATATAATTGCTACCCGTTTACGTTTCCAGACCATCCATGGATGGATTAGACAGGTCCCTGTGGCATGTTCTCAGTGGTATGTTGGACATCAGTCTTTGGCCTCCGCATAGGTGCCAGCTTTTGCAAGCTGCTCAGCGCAGCCTTCCTGTGGATGAGAAGACATTTGCGGTACACCTTAGGAGGGAGGAGAAGCGGAAATCATTCTCAGATGTTAAACTGCAACATGTTTCTAATTGAAAGCATGAAGAGAATGTATACATGAAAGTGCCTGGGGGGTGATCTCTGGCAGAGGCACAGCTTTGAGAGCCCAGTCCAGCCCTTGCTGTGCTTCTGTTCTCTTGGGTGGAGCCCATTCCCATTCCTGTGACATTCCATAAATAACCGTGGCTGAGCAAGGTATCTCACGTCCAAAGTTTGCTCAGTCAGTCAGAAAGACTCTGATAAATTAGAATCACGAATTCCAGAAGCATATAGCTATTGAATTTGAATTCGAGAAGCAAAATATGGGAACAGCCCTTGGGGACCATTTTAAGACAAGTAGCTGCTGCTCTTCTCCTGACCCCAAACACACACAGGTGCAGAGGCCAAGGTTAAGTGACTACAAGGTCACCTAGGGAGCTGGCTCAATTTTCTTTCTTTCTTTCTTTCATCCTTCCCAACTTTTTGAAAATTTTGCCAACCTGGTATTCTAATACTCAAGGGCCATTTTTTAAATCATTTGCTATAGCCGGTAGGAATAATATCGTAGAAAGATGGGAGAAGTATCTTATCTCTTTTATAGAAAATCAGTATGTTTCAGAGCTGTTAGGTCTTGGTCATTTGGCTCTTAATAACTAAGTCTCCTGAGCTTCATTTTGTAATTGTTTTGTGGACTGAATCTTGCATTGAATTTTGTGGGAGATGTGGCAATGTGATCTGCCCCAGGACAAGCGTTTAAGTCCAAGGTGGACTGATAGCAAAGGGGCAGCATGATAAATATATTTGAACAAATAAAGAAGGGACTGAGGGAATATGCCCATAGGCCTATGATAAAACCTGATAAAACTTAAGTCAGTAACATCTAAACTCCCAAGAGACCTTGCCTATCATAAAATCCACTTACCTTAGCCCTGGCCCCCAGCCCTGCTAAGTCTAAAACTCTGCTTGGTCAGAAGTGTGGTGATGCAAATTATAGACATCCTAGCAAATAGGAGTTGAAGTCGTTTCTTTTTGGGTGCCTTTCATTATAAGATTAGGGATGGTGTACAGTGCACTGGAGTTTGTACCAACTAGCAGGTGTATATTAGATGACTCTCAACCTTTCTGCCCTTGGTTTTTTCATATGTCAAGGCATGGATTGGACTAAATTTCTAAAACAGTGTCTCCATGCTCTGACAGCCTATACAAGGTGAAGTCTGCAGTAGAACGCTTTTAGGGATTGGGCTTTTGTTATTTGCCAAGTTGTAGCAAAATATTTAAGCTTACAGATTTAAAATTAACTTAAATTTAAACTTAAGCCATGGAACACATCTTAAAAATAATACAGAGCATTTTCTTAAGATTTTTCCTGTTTTCTGATGCATTTCAGGGAGGTTACTATAGTAAAGAGGTAAAGAATGGTGGCTTTGGAGCTAGCTCAAATCCCAGCTCTTCAATTCTAATAATTGTGTGACCTTTGGCAAATTACTTAACCTCTGTGTCTGTTTTCTCGTCTATAAAATGGGCAAAATAAAATATCTATTAAAATGGTTGCTAGGGGATTAAATTTGTTGATATACATTAGAATAATGTCTGTCACATAGGAAGCCATTAATAAATATTCGCCACCATTATCATCATCGTGATGAGTGTTTTAAGTGTGGTTTTATTTTATTGGAGAATAATCTGATGCTACCGTTAACCCTTTGGAAGAATTAGAAAGTCTACAATGCTTTTCTTCAAAGCTGTGTCTTCTGTTGTCTCTGCAGCAAGCTGTGTTCCACCGTGCCAGAATGGAGGGATGTGTCTCCGGCCTCAACTCTGTGTGTGTAAACCGGGCACCAAGGGCAAAGCCTGTGAGACAACAGCTGCCCAGGATACCTCGTCGCCAGTCTTTGTAGGGCAGAATCCTGGGGCTGCCTCCTCCTGGGTCCCTCCTGAGCAAGCAGCAAAGCACACTTCATCTAAGAAGGCAGACACTCTACCAAGAGTCAGTCCTGTGGCCCAGATGACCTTGACCCTCAAGCCGAAGCCTTCGGTTGGACTCTCCCAGCAGATACATCCTCAGTGAGTGTTTTGAACTTGCCTCTGGTTAAGGGGCATCTTAATTGCTTTCTTGGATGCATCGCTTTAAGTCATTCCCCTTTTCCTGCACAATTTGCAGAAATCATTTGGATAATAATGTGTTTCTTTTCCTTAAGGTTTTACATGTTAGGTTTACATATCAAGTCTCTTAAAAATATTTGATATTTGCGTTTAGCCTCTGCATGGAAAATTTACTGTAAGTATAAACCATAGCAATAGTGAGGGTTATAGGGATCAAGTTTGGGAGGGAATGATGAAGATAGTAATGAAGTTGTGAGTTTAAAAATTCTTTGTTTTTTTTTGCGGGGGATGTGCTTTAGAGTTTTGAAATAATTTTAAAGAGAGAAACAGTGAATGTGATTTTTAAAAGATACATGGAAAAGATAGGAACTCAGCTTTGCACAAAGAAGGTATTCAAATGAAAGCGAGTCCATGGAAAGAGATAATTTCTCAACCTCAGTAGCAGGTTAAGTGTATCTTCTGTTAACACCATGTTTATCTTCCAGTTGCCATGCGGGCCCATTTTTGGTGAATGAGCTTGTTTTCTATTTATGGGTACATGAGTTTTTTTCCTTAGTGTTAGGAAGTAGGTGCTATTCTGAACAAAATGAGAACTTATGGATCAGAAAGATTACCCCTGTCCTCCTCTGAGTTGTATTAGAAGGAGCCCTTCAGCTGTACTGGGTCCTTACGCAAATTGTCTCCTCTTAATTAGCTATTCTGTATGGATGCTAAGATACAGAATTTACTGCAACTATCACTTGTCATTTGTTTAGGAATGTAAAATACAGGAAGTTCCTAACTTAAAAATGGGCTTGACCAGCAGTTCATTTGTAAGTCACTTGCTTGGAATTTTAGAATGCTCTTTCCCTCCATAGAGATAGCTTCCACATGGTGATGAGTACCCAGTCAGCCCACAGAAGTTATTTAATCTGTTACTATAGATGAAATTATCCTAATTTATACTTCTCTTTAAATAGGCCACCTACTATTTCTGCTGAGTGGGGTGTTTGTAACTTTTCCTTTCTCTTCCCTCCTTAATCCTCTTTTCTTTTTCCTATTTTTCTTCATTTTTCTCTTGTTTCTTCTTATAATACTTCAGTTCTACCATGATAATAGATTTGGGGGTTAGTTTGAAGTCTAACCACTTTGCATTTCTGTTGGAAAACACATCCTGCAGCTCTCAGCAGGAAGGAATGGTAGGTATCATGAATACTTAGTAAAGGCTTATTGTATGCCAGGTACTGTTTTACATGCTTTGTATGTATAATTAATTTACAACTCACAATGACCGTATAAGGTAGGTGTCATTATTAACCCCATTTTACAGATGAGAAAACTGAGGTACAGAGTGGTTAAGTAATTTGTTCAAGATCACACAGTTAAGTGACAGTTTTAGAATTTAAGCGGAGATAGGTTCCAGCATCCATGTCCTAAAGGAAAGTATTGGCAAACATTTTCTGTAAAGTTCCGGATAGTAAATATTTTTAGCTTTGTAGGACATATGGTTTCCATTGCAGCTACTCAGTTCTGCCTTTGTAGCACAAAAGCAGCCATAGACAATACCTAAATGAATGAGCATGACTGTGTTCCAATAAAACTTTATTTATGGGCATTGAAATCTGAATTTCATATAAATTCACAGGTCATGAAATAGTCTTTTTTTGATTTTTTTTTTTTTTGTCAAGCATTAAAAAAGAGAAAAATCATCCTTAACTTGTGGGCTGTACAAAAACAGGCTGTGGGCCAGATTTGGTTAGTTTGCTAAAACCCTTCTCTAAAGGATAGTAGTGCTTTTTTTTTTTTTTTTTTTGGTGCCAGAACATGAATGTAACTATGTGTCCTTGGAGTGATACAAAGCTTTGATTATATCATAGCTAGACATCTCCCTTCCAGCGTTGTTCTGGATCTTAAAAACAAAGAAGAATTCTGCATTGAACTGTGCTTTGGTGATCAAGAGTCAGATTACTGTGCAGTGCAATTATTTTTTTCTAGCATTATTACTTACATAAACTGTGAAGTAATTTACAAGCAACATTATTCATCTTGAATATCACCATCCACTGTTAGAATTTGACCCTCTAGGATGTGTATATATGGATTGTTAGTAAGAACCATATGTCGGATGTCAGATAAAGGAACAGTTTTTTTTCCCTTTCTTCTTTTGGTAGCAGCAGTATAATTAGACAAGAATGTTGTGAGTCAAAGAGGAGGCTAAGGTTTCAGCTCTGACTTGGCTTTGGTAAAATAAAGTTGTTGGGTAATTTGCTTCGGAGACTTCATCTGCTGAATGAAGATGCTTTTTATGTTCGCATTTGTTACAGGCATGTGTATATGGGCGTGCCGACCGCGTGCTTTGGGGTAAGGAGAAGAGATGGTCTAGGATGCTATCACTTCTGATCTTTACTTAAGAAACGATTATAGATTGCCCCATGATCTGGTTAGGGGAGGGAGGATTAAGATGTATAGGAGGGTCCACTGGCTTCTGGAAGTGGATCAGAAGTCACTGGCTTCTCCCAGAGTGAGTGATCCCAGACTAGGGAGAGCAAGGAGAAAGCCACAGTGCCTTTTTAGTCTGTGGTCTCGAAGGTGACACACCTTTGCTCTCACCTTATTCTCCTCATTAGAAGCGAGTCACTAAGTCTAGTCCTCACTCAGTGGAGGTAAGCTATGCTGTTTGAAGGGAGAAATATATCAAGGACTTTGTGGACATTTAAAAATGACCACATTTAGGACATGATTTGATTGGAACTTGATAAAGATGAAGACTAGTGCAAATATAAGGTAATATGAGGCTTTAAAATATAAAGTTGAAAACCAGGCTAATGGTTTCAACCAAAAAATCCTAAAAAAAAAAAAAACCCACGAAACAAAATAGAAAAAAAAAAAAAAGCAATGGAGAAAGGACTTATAGTTTAAAAAAGGCTTAAGAAACACATTAACTAATCACAGTATTTGGATTATCTTTCTATCCTGATTTTAAAAAAAACGAAAAAATAAAAATAACAATGATGAATTATAGGACAAGCATGAACATGCTAACATTGATAGAAAATTGATGATATAAAAGGATGGTTGTTGATTTTTGAGGGCTGTGATGGTGGCCTTGTAGTTATGTTTGTAAGGAGGAAAATCATACTAAAGTATTTACAGATGAAATTTTATGATGTCTGAGATTTGATTCAAAGTAACCCGGTGGGGTGGGGTACAGAGGTAACAAGGGTGGTTATGGACTGGTAATTATTCAACCTGTGTAAGGGGTACAAGGGGCTTTCTTACAGAATTCTCTGTTTATATTTTTGAAATTTTCTGTTTTAAAGCATAATAATAAAAAAAGGTTCAAGTACGAGAATGCCACAATTTGTCCTTTGGAAGGTTAATCTGGCTGTAGTATCTAAAATGGATTAGGATCAGTGGTAATTGCAGGCTGGCTGTCTAACAGGTGTAGTAGTGATGGAATGGAGAGGAAGGAAGTGAACTCAGGAGTGACTGGAAATGAAAACCCTTGGCACCTGGTTGAATGTGGAAGGCAAGGCGAGAGAGAATCAGGTACGGTCCAGGCTTGCGACGGTGGGAGAGAAGGAGGATGTGGGGGTCTTTCCATCCTGCCATTTTTTGAGGATTGCTTTAGTAAGATCATGGATCTCCAAGGTCTTTGAAGGTGTCTGATGCTTGGTAAATAGATGGTCTCTGACAAAGCTTTATGGTTTCATAGCTAAGCTCATCCTCTGTACCCCATTAGGGACTAAAAGCAAGTGGGTATCGGTAGTACATGGCTGGCCACTTGGTCAGGTATTGGTTTGGAAAGTCTTTGGCCAGGGTATTCTGGCAGTAGTCATTGTTGTAGTTGGTAATTTCATTCATGCTTTTCACTGAAGTTTATGATTATGGTGTTACTTTTTCCAGTTTTATGGGCCACATCATGGGTACTCCATGAGCTGATGAAAAGATCAAATGATGCCTCTTCTTGTATACAAATTTTCACAGCCGTTTTTCAGATTCCTTGAACTTTTACACCCCTTTATAATACTGGGTTCCTTAGAAACTCCATATTAAAACTTGAGGCCATGATCATAATTGCATCATTTGGATGTTATTCAAATGTTGCTGTCAATGTGTTCATCCAAGAATTGCCACTGTTGGATTGTAGGTGCATTCCAGGGGTCGGTCTGTGGTTCTATTTGTAAAAAGGTGTTAATGCTTATAAGTTATGGCTGGAAGGATCGACAAAGGAGAAAATTCAAAACCATTCAGCTTTCTAGAGTTGTTTTTTCATCACCTGTCAGTATCATTATTCACATATGCATTGAAGTTCTCCATAAAAGTTTGTTTTCCACTCTCAGTGCTGTTAAATGAAGCTGTCTAGACTTGTGTAAAAGGCCCATTTTTTTTTTCATCACTTCTCTGCCTTTGGCTAAGATCAAGTGTAGTATCTGTTCTTATCAGTTTAAAATGCTCATTTTTATCCTTGTTAATTGTGATGGGTGTTGTAGGCACTGACCATGGGGACACGAGGCAGAGGTACATAAGGGACATTCTTTAGCTGCTAATGTCTTTTGGTTGTTTAGAGAATGCTGGTACAATGACCACTGCTTCATCGGATGGGACCTGTTATCTGTGCTGTATGAGAGGGAAGCACTTCTGCAGGAGACAGTGTACCCAGTGCCCTCTCTTTGAGCTTGAGAAGGAAGTCTGGTTTTACTCAGGATATGGATGTCGGATCTGTCTAGAGAGCTCACACGTACCCAGTCTTTTTTTCTTCCCTGGCGATGGCTGTTTTCATCATCTTATGGTGTCCTGATGTTACAGAGAATGTTGGTTAGTTTCTTCAGAAAAACTAGTTTTTTTCCTGTCTCAAACCATTTAAGAGGACCGAATTTATCTAATGGCATTGATTATTCCTCTTTTCTGTCATCTTTTTTAGACATGTGGTGGAGATAAAAGTTCTTTTAAAAAACAGGAGTAATTCAAACGTGTTCTTTATTTACCAAGTGAGTTTATAGCATGCCAGATATTTTCTAAATATAGAGAAGGCTCTTTAAAATTTACATTGAGATGATGGGTTCTCCTTTCAAAGGTCTTGAGACATGAATACTTCACATTTATCATGGGTCAGGAAGCAGTGCTGAGTGACATTTGTGCCAGGAAGGAGAAGAGAGTGCTACACTGTCATTAATCTCTGCCCACTTCTTATCTTCCTGTCGCTATGTTTGTGAGTCTTCAAAAAAGGATGGAAGAAAGAACCTGTGGAATGTTCCTTGAAGTATTCTGCCCTCCTAATTAACAACAACAAAAACAGCAAAATGTAAACTCATTCCCTTTATTTGGACTTTCTCATTTTTTTTTTTCCCGTGAAAGTAAAAAAGCCCATCATAAAGCTGCACCAACAGTTAAAACTTTAGGGAGAGGTTTCAGGCTTTTTATAGCATTGGTAGTTGATATTGGGACCTTGACTGAACTTATTAAAGCAGCACTCAAATGAGCACTCAGTACTCGAACGGACAGTTTCCCCAAATGATCTCTCAGACTATAAGGGAGGACCTTGCTCAGTGTTGACCCCCCACCTTGACCCCACTGACCTCCCAGGTTTCTCTTATGTGCATCCCTGTGCTTACCATTATCATAATGTTTACTGTGGCAGTTTTTAATCTCTGTTTCCATAGAGGTACGTGGAAGGGCTTCAATAAATGTGTCCTTTACATATTTTTTTTGAGTTTTGCCTGGAGAAAGTAAGTATTAATAATATCTAAATCCTTGTCTGTGGATTGTGCCGTGAATACTTATGTTGTAGGAGTTACCATTTTCTCTTGGAATAACACCATTTGCCTTTGTAAAGCCCTGAACATTTTGCAGAGTACTTTGCATTCCTTATTGTATTTGATCTGCCCAACAAATCTGTGAGGGAGATGAAGGTTTTGATCCCGACTTTATGATGTGGAAAAAAAGGCAAAGTGTTAGAATGTCGAAGAAAAGGAACTCACTCCAAGGCTTATAGTGCTCGTTTCATGATGCCTTAGGGATGGGATGAGAAATAAAAATTTGAACCAATGACTGATGTTATCATTTTATGTACATTTAAACTTTTTAAAAACTGAAGTTAAATTGAAATTACATGCAGAAAAGTATAAAGATCATAAGCACACACAGCCTAATGATTATTCCATAGTGACATCACACTCACGTAAGTACCATCCACATTAAAGAATAGAACTTTTCCAGCATTACAAAGCCCCCTTGTTCTTAGATGCTACCCACCTCCTCCTCCTCGGAGGGAGCTGCTATCTTGATTTTTAACACTAGTTCTGCTATATACATAAGTGATACAGTGTGTATTTTTTCACTCAGTATTATGTCTGAGATTCATCTATGTAGTCATGTGGCTGTAGTTTGTTCATTTACATTGCCAAAGATTATTCTGTCCTATGAATATACCACAATTTATTATTTATTCTGCTTTTGATGGATGTTTGGATTTTTAAAATTTTTGCCTCTATTTGTCCCCAGCTTTATTGAAGTATAATTGACAAATAAAAATTGCATGTATTTACAGTGTACAATGTGATGGTCTGATATATGTATACTTTATAAAATCATTATCACAATCAAGCTGATTAACATATCTATCACACATAGTTACCATTTTGTTTTTGTTTGTGGTGAGAATATTTAAGATCTACTCTCTTAGCAAATCTCAGGTATACAATACAGTGTTATTAACTGTAGTTAATCTTCATAGCTTATTTGTCCTCCATAACTGAACTTCTGTATCCTTTGACCAAGTTTTGGCTCATATGAATACTGCTGTGTAGGTATGTATATGTGGGAATTCCAGAAGAAGGCTTTTTTGAAATTGTAAAACCAAGCTTAACTGGACATAGCAATGTTAAAATGTTTGAGGACTTCATAATCCATGAAAATTGTGTGAAGTTTGGTGATATTGCTAACTGTTGATCTGACCTATTTTGTCGTTTGAGAAAACAGGCACATACATGGGGAAAATGGTGAGGTGAGATAGTGTTTTCAGGAACTGGAAGGAAGGAACTCTTAATTTTTTCCTCCTGGGAGAGACTTTTAAAGAAGAGTAGACTTTGGTATGGAGGTGAGAGAGACAAGGACAGAGTAGGGGAGGTCACTTGTGTAATGTCTGCACGCTCCTGGGTCTGGTGGAAACCCAAAGTTTGCAACCAAAAAGAGGGGGTACAGGGATAGAGTTTGCTCCCTAGTTGAATTGCTGGAAATCAGGATAGTGTTTTGTTGCTATGCCATCATAATAGCTAATACTTGCTGAGTGCTTTATTCTGTGCCAGAAAGTATTCTAACGTTTTTTGGGTTTTATTTCATTTAATCCTCTCAAAACAATGTGAAATGGATACTATTATTATTCCCATTTTACATGCTGAGGCAACTGAGGTGCAGAGGGTTTAAAGAATTTGCCTAAATTCACTCAGCTGGTAAGCGTAGCTCCAGGATTCAAATTTTGGCAGTCTGTAAAGTGAACCTCTAAACTATATTGCCTTTAAAAAATTTTTAACATTTGAATATTCTTTGCATTCCATAGATATTGCCATGAATCCCTCCAAAGGTGCCTCTGGGGTTGCACTAAATCCTCTTTCCTTGTTTCCCTTGGCGTGAGAGTTTGTTTCTGTTTGAGCAAAGTGTAGACTAAATTTTAAGACTAAGTTTTTATAGCAGTTCCCTGCCCCAGAGTTGCCTGGGATCAGAATAAAGAGCCTAAATGGCGTGAGTCTTGTGTGAGAGAGGTGAGAAGTACACCTCAAATCATATAAAATATGCAGCAGGTAGGAAATAAAAAGCAAAGTTCAGTAACTTACACAGTAAATATGCATGGGGTTAGTGCATTTTCATGGAGGTTCTGGAGGTTGAATATCTTTTTTTTACCTATCTATATGTTCCTCAAATATGTTAGAGATGATCCGGCAGAAATAGCTGATCCTGTGATCCCAGAGGCAAGAACTTCTAAGTGGGAAGAATCTCTGCTTAAGCATTATGGAGGGGAGAAACCTTAGACTTGCTAATCCAGGAAAAAATGTCTGTCATTATTCAGGACTGCTATTTTTGGATAAGATGTTTATGTGGGTGTGTGTCATAGCAAGAAGAACCTGAAAGACGAGGTGGAATTCTGTACCCACTGGAGCTAGGTGGACTTTCCTATGAGTAAGGTGAGGAGGCCCTGACTGTCCCCTGTGTTCCAAGAGCTTGGGACTTTGTGAAGTACTAGAGGATTAAAGCCAAACCTGTGTCCATAACTAGAGCAATCTTTTCAAAATGTAGGTCTCATCTTGCTGTGCCCTGCCTAAGAGCCTTCACTAGCTTCTCAGTGCTCAGAGGATAAAGATCAAACTTCCCCACCCCTGTGGGATCTGACTCCTTGGTCTTCCTTTGTGCTCTTTGGTTGTTGCCATGTGGGCACAAGCAGCTCCTTGACCTTGCCCGGCTCTTTCCTGACAGAGGCCTTTGCCCATGCATTTTCTGTCTATAATCCACACCCCCCTTCCCTATTTAACACGTATGCCTTCTACTGACCCCAGTTTCCTCAGGGAAACTTCATTTCAATTTGTGTGAGTCTGCGATTTACGCTGCCTGGAACAGTGCTTACTTGGTGAATGAACACGTGAAGATATTACATGACTGCTCTGAATCCAAAAAGTCTGACCAAGCAGGAATGCAGATATTAACCCATCTTCTAGGCTGCCTCAGTTTCCCCAAAGTGATGATAAGAGACCAGTCCAAGGAGTCGCTGATCAGAGTAGGCAAAGGTTGACTCAGTCACTCCAATCCCCAACCCAGGACAATAAGTGGTTCAGCTATGGCATCCCATTCTTCATGGCACTTCTAGGTAATGAGGGGACTCACTTCTTGTATCTCTCTGGATGTTGTAAGGGTTTTTCATGGGTTAGACCGTATTTAATTCTCTGGGTCTTATGTTCTTGACCATTCAGTGCTGAGTCTTCTTGCTCCTTGCACTTCCTAGAATGCCTCTGATAGACATCAGGTATATTGACAAACAAGAGTGACAGCAAAGCCCAGGCAGCCAGTCTCCTGGGAAAATTCCTGAAAATGATGCTGTAAATCCAGTTTATGAGCTTGAAACTTCCTAGTACTCATGAGTATTAAATATTGACATGAACTTTGACACAAGTTTGGCTTGAGTGTTCGTGGAAAGCAAACAGGGACGTTCAGGCAAACTTTAATTATTTTTCACTTAAAGTTCATACAGTTCCAGAGTTATATGATTCATGGAGTTAGCTCTCACCCCAAACACAGAAGAAACATTTTATAAATATTAGTATCTTTGAATAGAATTTATCCTGGGTACTTGTCCCTTTGAAAGTTATTTGAGCGTAATGGGAAAGAGAACAAGAATTAGGTACAGCTTTATTTATTTTTTTCCAGAATTTTCAACCAGTGAAAACCATAAAGTTTTATAACTGCAAGAGTCTGCATGCCTGGCTCAGAGTCACTCAGAAAGGTGGCAGCAGAGCTGTGCCTTGAACCCAGGCTTCCTGACCTGTGTTCCATATTCTCCTTGCATCTTGTACATGTCATTGTCTCCTCTTACCAAAATATGAAAAAATACTTGGCACAGTATTTTTGAAGCCCAAAATACAAATAAAAAGTATAGAGAAGTGAAAAATTTTAGTTGTTTCATGAATTCTCAAGTAAATCACTGCTGTTTGACAAAAGTTTATTTTCAGAACAGTCACTATTCACTTAAAACGTATTCCGTTTCATGAAGAAAATGTGCCAACCTCTTCATTATAGTAAGTTACCATGTAGAACGCTGTTCCCAAATCTTCAAAAATCAGCTGGACTGTCAATCATAGATACAGAATTTATTTTTAAAAATTCTCATTTTAGGGCTTTCTTGACATAGGCATCACTTTTGTTGCTTTCAAAGCACTGCCTTTTGTTTTTTGCCTGGTTGCTGGTGTTTTGCCAAGTGCCGGTATTTGGAGATTTGATGGACAGAATCTGAAGTGAGGCATCATTCTTTCTTAATTTGTTCAAAGCCTCTTTATGCAGCAGCTAATCCTTCCTAATTATATTTCTAGGAAGGATGTTCTTAACTCAAACAGGAAGATGACAGAGACATTTTGAGAAGATTAGGATGCACTTTACTCTGAGAAAAGAAATTTGAAAGGAAATGCTCTCAAGTTCCCACTCCCCACTCCCTGGGCATGCAGGCATTTCCCCCTCCCCCTTTGTGAAGCTCTTTTCTCTCCTTTTCTGTTCCTCTTTCATTCTTGTGGTTCCCATTTATCTCCTGGCTTAAGAAAGCTATTTCAAAGGAGTAAAGAAAAAAAAATTCCTAGAAAACCCATTTCTGTGTAATGAGGCAGTCATTTCACAACTTAATTGCCCTTAATGTCTTGAAAGGTGACCTGTGAATCTTAAATAGCTGAAAAATTTAGTGTACACATTAGAAATACTTTCCCTGAGGTTGGAACACTTTGCGGGCTCCTTGATTAATTTCTTTGTTGCTATGTTGCTTTGTATTAGTGTAGTGATTTTTATGTGAAAGTAAATATATTAGTGATATATGTATATTAGATAATTTTACGTCTTTGATATTTTAGATAGAGTAGATGTGGTTTCTGTCAAATAAGACTTTGATAAATTGCAGTCTGTGAAGTCTCAGTGGTTTTGAATATTCTTATGAAGTATAATCTTATCACCTTACAGAATAATTTGAATTGTTTCTTAGATTTTTTTAGTGAGATTAAACATTTTCCACAATTTTGTAAACACTTTGTATTTTTGTGTGAATAATTTATTAACATCTTCACACCATTTTCTGTTACATGTTCTTAATGATTTTTTTT
>NW_012149618.1:8276976-8279939 GCF_000956105.1 Propithecus coquereli
TTTATTATTAGTTAGCACATAAATAGGCAATTTTTAATTCAGACTTTATATTTGCTTAATTTAGCTATTAAGGTCTAAGGTTGCGAGGAAAGCATTTATGAACTGCTTTGTGAAGTACTCAGTCCAGTAACATGCTACTTGATAGAAATAATAGTATTGCCTTTCACAGAATCAGAAATATTTTACAAACCTACTGAGGAAATGCTGTGCTTCTTTTAAAAAACGTATATATTATCTTTATGTTCAAATTAATTTAGAATGTTCATAAAAAATAAGGATTTGATTAAGTTCCACTAGGAAGTCTTTGGTAAGAAACCAAAAGAAATGATTTGGACTTTCAATCTCAATCTCACATGTATTTGTTGGCTATTTACTATGTGCCAGGCATTGTGCTAGCAGCTAAAGTAAATATTCTTGGTTTTAATGAATAATCCATACCTGGAATACATTTTTTTCCTTCTCATTATTTCTAGAATGAGTAGCTAAATAATTTTTTGTTTTTTTAGTGAAGAGCTATATTTTTATAGGACAAAGTATATGTAATGTTATTCCCTCTATTTATATTGGGTTAGATATTTGACCTGTTCAGTCAAAGCCCAACTCTGGTATTAATGAACCTGGAATCAATTAATTAAAGGATTAACTTACCTTATCATCACCTGTGTGCACCAGGCATCCTTCTGAATTGTAGACTTAGTACTTAGGAAGATCCAGCTAAACTCTAGCTTTACAAACACAAACTGCTTCTAGATGTTCTCAGGT
Source organism: Propithecus coquereli (assembly GCF_000956105.1). Taxonomy (NCBI): domain Eukaryota; kingdom Metazoa; phylum Chordata; class Mammalia; order Primates; family Indriidae; genus Propithecus; species Propithecus coquereli. Next base: position 8,277,739 of record NW_012149618.1, read on the forward strand.
GTGGGCAATCAGAAGAGAGTGGGGAAGAGACTCTTCCCTGATCAGAAACACTGAGCAACAATAGTGTATGAATTAATAGCGCCTGTAGAGTTGTAGAAGAAAGGGTTAAGCCAACCACAGCACCAAAGGGACATTTTTTATGTGTGAGATATTCCCCATGTGGGGATGGGGGTGAGGGGAAACTCCCCCTTCCCTCCAGAAGTTTCACTGAAAGATCAGCTAACAACAAGGCAGATTATTAAGAGAAAGAGATTTCTTTACCGTGTGCAGGGGGGAATCATAGAGTGATTACCCAATATCCCAGTGGGGTCCAGAAATTTATATACCCTCATTTTAGAGGGGTGGGGGGAAGATGAGGAATATAGGTAATTGTCTAGGGGCGATAAATGGTTACTAGGGAGGGTGAATAGATACTTGGGAGAGTGAATGGGAGGGGGGGGAACAGATTGACTTGTAAATGATTCTTTTTGGAAATTAACCTGAGAGACAGGTATTATATTTAAAATGATTTGGGCCAGGTTTGGTTGCATTCTTAAACTTCTTTCCTGTAATATATTGATATAACAGGGAGGGGAAGGGAAGTCAGTTGTTCTTTTTGATGGGTCTGGTTTTTTTATGAGGAAAGAGGGAAAGCCCTTTCCAATGCCTGTTGATCTCTAAGGGCCTTTAATTCAAAATACTCTTTATACCAAGGAATCATATTTTGGAATGAAGTTTCCTGAGTTCCTTCACCCAGGAACAGCAATATGGGAAAGCTGCAGCTGCAGCCGGATGGGCTTTCTTTTGTATGGATACGCTGCCTCTAGTGTTTAGAAAAAAAATGCGCACTAGAAAATAGTGCAACATTATGGTGCCATCTGTCTTGAAAATGAGTTATTTTTTATTTTCTGCTTTATAGTAGTTCCCAGACAACTAAAAAACTTCAACTAGCTTTGGTGCTATTTTGCATATGGACAAGTTCAGCAGGCAGAAGTCTTTAAAGTTGCATTTCAAAGGGCCTCAAGTGTTACCAGTGTGATGGGATGTGATGAGACATCCGTAGGCTCTCAAGGAGCCGCTACCGCTACCTCCAGCCCCTCCCCAGCTCCCTGGTGACAGGAGAGCACATGGCCTCTGTCCTTGCTCCATTTCTTCTCCGAAGTTTGAGAGTGGCTTTTGGGGCAGCTATCTCTCAGATGTCATTTTCTTCCTTAATTCAAAGTTTCACTTTCTCCTTAACAGTGTTCTGAATTGTTTTTGAGAGTATGATGGTATGGATGCACACATCTGCAGTTAGGAGAATGAGACAATGCTTGAAGAATTGCCGTTGTTGTTTTTAAAAAGGCTAAAATGCATTTACATCTCAGATTTTCTTAGAATACATTCAAATGAAAATACTGAAAATGTTTTATTGAGGACCTATGCAAACACTTACCAGTATTAACATGGTTAAGATATATTTAAAAGTTTAAATGTTTAAAGCTGACAGATCCTTGAGGTAAGAGTTTTCTTTTTGGTTAGCTGGGCTGCTACTTAAAATTATGTTATATGAATGTATGTAAACTATTTATAAACTAGCCTAATGCAGTTAAGCTGATAATATTTGGGTTTTAAAGTCTGCATGGGTCAGAAAATGGATTTAGTATTCCATACCGTCTAGAATGATGACAGGCTGTAGAAGCATAGGACAATGTTGGCACATTTTCAAAGGAATTCTTCCCTGGTCTGGATACTATAATATATACAACTGCAATTTGGTCGATTTATTATATGCAGTACACAACATGTATAACAATTTGGAAGTGGGCGTGGTTTTTTTGTTTTTTGTTTTTTGTTTTTTTTTTTGGTTAGAGGCACAGTAGTTTGAAATAGCATCTGGTTAAAAACTTTGGGAGCTGACATTCCCTGTTAAAAGAAAAAGGACCGGGGTGAGAATAAATATGAAATATGCAGACATCCATACTAATCAATTAGTAAAGGGGTTTAAGTCAAAAAAATGTGGACACACTTTGAACATTTACGATTATGCCATTGGGCAGCAGGTGGCAAGCTTTGCTTTTCAATGTTCTTTGGTTTTATTTTTATACCACAGAATGCCAAAATTTGAAGAGGGTGATTTGAGTCCACTGGAATATGTCATTTCTTGGCAGTGCAACCTTGAACCACCTCCTTTGCTCATTGTGCATAATTGCCTTTCTCTGGATGCTGTGGCCGATCCTCAG
>NW_012149618.1:8280809-8289654 GCF_000956105.1 Propithecus coquereli
AAATTTGGGAGAATGGAGATGAAAAAGCACATCAATCACTGTAAACATTCAGTAGTCTACATGTATTCAACACCTGCTTGTATTCAGTTTTTCCTAGGCCTTTTGTTAAATCGAGTTCAGATGAAGTGTATTATTTTATGTTCATGATTTTTTAAAACATAGTCTCAACTTTTTTGTATTCCAACTCTGCATTTTTTCCTTTTAGAAACTATATCATTCGTAAAACAATATATAATTTATAACACATACAAAGTTTTAAAGGCTAACGATAAAAAACCCAAATTCTTGTATCCACTGTCTAAGTGAGGAAATAAAACACTGTCATTATCTTAGAGGCTGTCTCTGTGGTTCTTCCCAATCCCCTTATCCTCTCCCACAGAGCAATTTCTATCAATCATTTCCTGCTTTTCTTTATAGTTTTACCATATTTTTAGGTGTTTGAGAATTCTGTGCTACTTAGCTGGTTTTTGACTTTTAAATAAATATAATATTGTTTGTATTCTTTTGAGACTTGCTTTTCTTGCTCAAGGTATTTTTGACATTCATGCGTTAACATAACAGTGGCGCTCAAACTTGAGTGTATATCAGAATCACCTGGGCTCGGGCTCATTAAATAAAACATGGCTTGTTGGGCCTCACTTTAGAGTTTCTGATTTATTACATCTGGGGACAGGCTGAAAGTTTGCAGGGCTGACAAACTCTCAGGTATACCGATGCTATTGATCTGCAGAGCATGCTTTGAGAATCGCCGATTATGCTGGTGCTTATAGCTGGTATTCATTTACTTCATAGTATCCCATTATATCCGTATGCCACAATTTGCCCTTTCTACTGATAATAAGCATTGGGTTGTTTTCGGTGTCTTGCTATTACAACGGTGTCGTGATGAACATTTTCGGTGTTGTGATGAACATTTTCATATAAGTCTTCCATAACATTTTTAAGAGTTCTTATAGGATGGAATAAAAAATATCAAAATGTTCCACTTGTATTAAGAATAAGTCTTGTTTCTTGAAACTTGTTTTTGAAACACCGCACTCTGCTCTGTAAAATGCCTTCCTTGTAGTGAGCTCTTGTCAAAGAAGCTTATAGGCCAATTGTTTAGGAGAGTTAAATTGACCATGTTTTCTTTATAAGTTATGTAAAAGAAAAGAAATCCTTTTCTTTCTTATTGCTGTAAGATTTTTCCCCCATAGTTTCTTCTAAAAGCTTTTCCTTTCACATTTCCTGTCATGTACCTGGAAGATTTTGAGTGTGGTGATATTATTTTCCTTATGGATAACTTACTGTCTGAGCACTATTTATTGACTAATTCTCTCCCTCCCCCCCACAAAAGCCCCCAAAACTACCATATTTGTCATATCCAAGTTTCCAGATATGTGTGAGTCTGTTTCTGGGTTCTCTGTCCTATTGTGCTGATCTTTGAGCATCCTCAAGTCAGTAGTACCATACTACCTTAAATACTGTAATTGTGTAATCAGTCCTGGTAGGTATAATAACCTTCTTTGTCTTTCTGTGCTGCAGTCTGGCCAATTTCTTCTAGTTTACTAACTTAGCTCTGTTACACCTGCTGTCTTCCTTTGGATTACCCATTTAAAATGTTATTTATTTTTTATGTCTGAAAGTTCTATTTGGTTCTTTTTCAAATCTTCCTAGTCTATATTAATAGTCTCTTATTATTTAGTCATATTTTTTTTTTTTTAAGATGACATCTCACTTTGTCACCCAGGCTAGAGTGCAGCGGCACAATCGTAGCTTACTGTAGCTTCAAACTCCTGGGCTCAAGCAATCCTCCTGCTTCAGCCTTCCAAGTAGCTGGGATTACAGGTATGCGCCACCACACCCAGCCATCCTTTCCACATCTACTTTATTTATACATATTAAATATACTTATATTCTGTACCTTACAATGGCAGTTTAATAACCTACAGTTGTTAGTGGACTGATTCTTGCACTTTGGTTTTGTCCTACTGATTCTGGTTTGTTTCCTTGTTCATTTTGTGATTTCTGATTGCAAGTATTCAGTGGAATTTTATCTCTAGAATTCCTTAAGATCTGTTTTGAAGGTAAGTTCTTACAGTGGGCATCTGTGTCTGCTTTTAACAAGTTCCTAGGGGGTACTACCCATTCAGGCCCACTTTTAATTAAATTTGGGGGTTGTTATTGTTTTGATCAGTAGATATTTTTAATTTTTCTAAAAATTTCAGAATATTAGGCAGGTACAAATGTTTTTGGTTACATGGATCACTTTTGTAATGCTTCACCCAAATAGTGTTCATTGTACCTGTTAGGTGCCCTTCCTCTCCCTCCCCTGGTATTTTTAATTTGAATGCCAAACTGGCATAAAGGTGGACTTGTAGTTAGGAATTCTCACCTGAGATTTTTGTTGTTGCTAGTTTTCATGTTCACCCAAAGGCCAAACTAAGACAGGCACAACTCCTCATGTTTTCTCACTGTGGGGTGTTTTTGTTTTTTGGGGGGGGCTCACCTACTGAAAGTCTCATGTGGAGTCTCTGATTGAATCTTTCACCTTGTGCAGTCACCAGGCTTTGTCCCTGTGCACATTGAAACCTGTAATCTAGGCATCCAGAAATGACAGACTCCCCTCCAGGGAAAATTCCTATTCTGGGGCCAACTCATTTCCCTGGATCCGTGCTCTCTGGTTGTTCCTGGCCTCTGAGGGTTTCTCTTACTCTCCTGCCAGCACAGCCATATTTTTATATTCTGTCCAGCAATCTTAGTTGTTTTATCCTGGCAAATTTTCTCTGGACATCTAATCCTCTGTTTTGCCAGAAGTAGAGATCCTAGTTAATTTATTTTAAGGAGTTTTAGTTCTGAGAAATAGAAGATATTTGGAAGCCAGATCATGAAGTTGCTTGTGCTGCAAGGAACTCATGTCACAGTTGAATAACTATACTCTGGGTGTTTGCAGAGATTCAGGCATTCTTTTCCTTGTCATTTATGACATGAGAAGTCTCGTGAAAACCTCTTTTTTTGGGGTTGCAACCAAGTGGCTGGGGAGCCTGGGAGATCTGTAGGGTACTCTGGGGTGGCTTCTCCCATGTTCTGCCCCTTGGCATCCCAGCTGGAGCACCTGTTCCCTAGGCAGTGCCTCCATTTTCTACCTTCTGTCTTTTTGTCCCCAGCCTAGTTGTTAAACCTTGTCATTTGAGTCTTCATTTTGCTCAGTAGTTTCATTTGGACAGTCTTTAGCTCTCACAGACGTGTACTTTTAGAGTACTGATTAGTGTGTTCAGAGGTTAAATTGGCCTTTGTGTGTTTTAATCCGCTCTTCTCTTTGAGGGTTTGATGAGAGAAAATTGAAGTTCTGTTCATTATTACTCTGGGAAGAGGAGAGGGATAGTAATTTTGGGATAGGAAAAGGGCAGACACATAGTTGTCGCCTCTAATCCAGCAGCATCTAACAGGAAAAAATGCAGTTGCTCTTCCAAAGGAGAGTTGATGGAGAGAGAAGCCCCTCTCTATGTATATTTTAAATTATGAATACCCCTGAATTTATTTTGGTAGAGTTGTACACCTATAAGTGGAAACAGTATTATATCAGTTTTGAGTGTGTTTCTTACCGCCTGTATCTAAATTTGTGATCTTTAATGATGTTTTAGACTCATCTTTTGCAATGACCACCTATAACTAGACAGTCTGCAGAGCATTGCCAAATATATCAGGACCCCAAGTAAAATATCTTTTTTAACCAAAATTAAAATCAAATATATTTTTGGCTGGCCAATTCTAATCCCAGACTTGTCTAAATCATTGAGAAATTACATGTTATGTTTATGGTGGGCTATAATGATATAATTATAGGCAGTTAAAATAAATTAAGGGAGTGAATGAAATTAAAATTTTTTTTTTTTTGCCCCATGTTATTTCTTTTTTCAGGAAGCTGAGTAGGAATTTGATAGCCATCAGTTTATTATATCAGGGTCAATACTGGAGTGATAATGGGTTTGGAAAGGCAGGTCGTGGGCGAGGGAAAGCTGATGATAGTTGCTTAAAGTTGAGGTTTTAGATGCCGAAGGCTTGGCTTTGTGTGTGATTTAGATTGGGACTGCAAACGACTAGGAAGGAGAGTAGGTGTAGAATCCCAGAGTGTAGGGGAGGAACAAAGGAGAAGTCAGGTAAAAGAGATCTAATGGGACAGGTTTTGGAGCAAGGGATGGGTTGGCAAAGGCCAGGTAGAGTAGGGTGCAGAGGTCCCTAGCGATTTCATCTCTTGGCATGGAAGGAAAATGAGTGAGGGTTACTTGAAGGGTACGCATTGGGTTTGAGGTGTTGGGTCTTGATTACAGGAGCAATGATCAGTAGTTAGTGAGGGCCTGCAGGCAGGAGGGAGCTTGCTCTGTTGGAGGGAATTTATAGGCTGTGTAAGATTGGGTGTGGCCAGAGGATCGTAGCAGTGGATATCAGGAACTCCAGCTCCAGAGAGAGCTTCCCTGCTCCCCCCATGATGATCTGAGTCCCCTTTCTTGCTGTTAAGGAGCTCACAGTTCAGTGGAAAGTATATTGCATACGTACATTGAATAATATGTCATGTGATAAAGCTCTGCAGCAGGTGATCTGGGAGTTCCGAGAAGAGCAATGTACCATTTCCTCCTCCGTCAGATCTAACCTCATTTCAGTGCACTCTGTAAAGTGGGCCGATCTACTGCCTGCTTAGCCGTACACTTTTTACTCCTCTCCAGTCCATGCCTTGCTCTCAGTTACCTCCTCACGCTCCTTTTCCATTCACACTGTGTGTTCTCTCTGCCTCCTCCTGTCTGATCCTCCCTTGAATTGCGAGGCACAGTTCCATTGTAAAGAGCCTCCTCTGAACTTTTCACAACAGCCAGTATGTGTTGAGAACATATAGAGTTTACAACACATCAAGTGTTTTGCACGCATGATCTTGTAACGGGCTGATGCTCAAATTATTGGACTATTTACTGGACAGCACAGGCATAGAGCAGTTAGAACAGAGCGAGCTGCCGTGCTGGGGTGTCCACTGTCTTGGGGGTTATTCCTCTAGTGCTGGTGCTGAACTGTAGGGAGGTTGGCTGGGGGTGAGCTGGGGTGGCAGTAGCACAGGGGGGACTCAGGACCGCATCTCTTTACCCTCTGCTGTGGAAGAAGTTGGACAGTTTTACAATGGTAGTGCTAGACCGGTACCTACCAGCTGACTGTCGGGCTGCCTCCCAACCATCCCACCATTCATACCCTCTTTTTATAGATCAGGAAAGTTACCTGCTGAAATGACAGCTAGTAAGTGAGAGTCAGACCTTGAACCCAAGCCTTTCAGACCCCAAGGAATGATTAAGAGCTCGTCACCACCACGGAGCCCCACACAGCCAGCAGTGACTCACTCAGAGCCTTGCGTTGCTCACCGTTTCATCTGGCTCAAGCCTATTTTCTCTGGCCAGATGGCTCTCTAAAGATACAGACTGTGTCTTTTCCGTATTCCCAGTGCCTAATCTGGAATAGAGCACACAGTAAATATCATTCATTCTTTTATTTATTCTGCAGAGTCTTAGTGGACACCTACTATGTGCGAAGCTTTGTATTAGGAGATAAGCAGACAAATAGGACAGGATAGTTACCCTTAAAGAACCCCCGGTTTACTGGAAGTCTGTCTCTGTCTTCCTCACAGATAATTATAATGTAATGTGGCAAATATCATGATAGAAATTTTCACTAGGTACATCTAGTTGCGTCTGTTTGAAGAGGTTAGGCAGCTGAGGGCCACATGGCACGTGTATGTTTAATTTTACAAGATACTACTTAACTGTTCTTCACAGTGACTATACTATTCTGTATTCTTACCAGCAGTTTATGAGCGTTCTAGTTGCTCCGCATTCTCCTCAGCACTTGGCATTGTCAGTTTTTTCTTTGTGCCATTCTCATAGGTATGTAATGGTAGCTCATTGTGGTTTTAATGCAGATTTTCCTAGTAATTAATCTTTTCACATGCTTTTGTGAGTATCTTTTCATATGCTTACTTGCCATCCGTATATCATCTCTGGTAAAGAGTCTGTTCAGATCTTTTGCACATGGTTTTAATTGGGCTGTTTACGTTTATTTGTTGATATTACTGGCTTTTAATAGAACTTTCTTTTTAGGAATTTGTTAATTGGGTTTCCAGTGCATTTGATGTAAACAGTTTATAAAGTGCTTCAAAGAAGATGCTCTAGGAGTGGTTGCCAAGGACGACTAAAGTGGACTTTGATCCTGACTGGCGTGAGAGTGGTGAGGATGAGGTTTGATGTATGCTTTTCCTCAGTGTGGTTTTGAAACAGGAGGACAGAGCAGAGGGAGAGGAATAAGAGCCAGAAAGCACAGGAGGGACTTTGATCTTCAGTCTAAAAGGAAAACAGGGATTCTGTTGGTTGCCAGTGGAAGCTGGAAGGGTTAGAAATGCCAAAGAGATGGTTTACTCTGATGAGAAAAGCAACTGGACAACAACAACAAGGAACACAGCAAGGCTGTTAAAAATGCTCATCCTTTTTAGTACAGAACTGGATGAGGCAAGACCAATAGGAAGGCTCTTCCACTGCAAATGAGGTCAAATTATTTTATAATCCTGGAGTGATCTAAGCAGATACTGAATACTTTTAGGAAGGGTAAAAATGTGTTAATCTATGCCTAGATATTTACAATACGTATCTATTTTTAACGTCTACGTTGACATGCTAGTACATTGGTATTTTTTTTTTTTTAAAAGAAAAAGATATTTGGCTGATTATGTAAAAACCGTTCTGGGAAGGAGTCTGTATAAGGCTAAAACACTCCCTGCCTCCTGGCATCTGACTGGCAGGCCTTGTGCCATTGGATAAAAACCAACCCAGGCTTCTACTCCAATGGTTCAAGGCCTTCTGGGCATCTGACCCCCCACCACACACCCTAGCAGTGTTTACATGGTTTTGTGTATATGAGTATTTTTATGGGGAATGGATACATAGCTCTCCTCAGCCTCAAGGAAGCCAATAATCCCCAATAGGCTGTGAACTGCTGTTCTAGAGGGCGTGCTTGGCAATTTCATTATTGTGATGGCACAGCAAATATTCTGTGTCTCAGCTTGAAAACATTATGGCAGGAAGTCCTGCGTCAGATGAAATTAGGTATACATTAAAGTAGTGGGATTGAGCCCAGAGCCTTTTCGGCTCTTGTACAAGCAGCTTTGATTCTCTGCCTGACATAATCTATAACAATTGGCCAAGAAAATTTTTTTCTTTAATTATTAAAAGAATTACCCCAGATACGTGTGTTCCTGATTATGTAGCTATAATTATAAAAAAAAAAAGCCTATATTATTCTGTTTAATAAAAATCACACTTTATAGGGAGGGCCTAATATATGCACTGTGCCATGCTATACATTGGAGAAGACAAAACAGTGTAAGATCTTGTTGAGAAGACAAGAGCCATATGCACAGGGCATGAAGCCCAAAGCAGATTGGTGGAGGGAGAGAGCATTTCAGGATGGGGTGGCAGGTTTTAGCTGTTGGATGGATTGGCTAAAAGAGGAGGAAATCTGTAAGCAATTGCTCAGAGGAGGAAATAGAAGGGGAAATTGGGCTGAGTGTGCTTTGTATGGAGTATCCCTATTAGGGAAATGGCTGCAAATGGAGTTGAAAATGCAACACAGGTGAAATGACATTTGGGGAAATCTGGTGGTGGAGGGCCAGGTGTGTTGTAGAGAAAGCAAGAAACTAGGAGGAGAGACAGTTTTTACATAGTTTCTGCAGTCACATAGCCACAAAGAGGGAAGGGCTGTCTGGGACAGCCCTTATAGAGGTAGAGGAGATGCGTTGTGCCCTGTGAAAGGAGAGGGAGGTGGTGGGCCAGATGGTTCCACCGACTCATAGACACTAGGTCCACAGTATAGATTTATGCTCCTTTTTTTACAAGGTTTTAAAAAATATTCAAAAGAGAAGCATTTGGACCTGTTATGAAAGGGTCGTGAAAGGAAAAAGATTCTTTTTTTTTTTTAACCACAAGGGATAAAACCTTGAGTTAAGAGCTATAATGTTGTTGCAGGCATAGTGTTGTTAACCTGGCACCATTTTGGAGTGGTTGATTCAGAGATCTGTGTGGAGAGAACAAAAAAGCAATCAGGAATTCAAAAGCAGGGGAGGATTTCTGGTAGTGCGTGGTCTTGATGGAAAGAGATTAAGAGCACTTATTTAGTACAAGGAAGTGTGTGACCACAATTGAACCCCTTCCTCAGAGTTCCAGCCAAGCACTGGCAGGAAAGACAGAGAACCAGAACCATCAACATATTCTGGGAGTGCAGTAAAAATCCTCTAACTTTCTCCTGGAAGAGAACAATACTCTTGTCCTCTAATTGTAGAGAAAAACAAGTAACGGGATTAGAAGTGGTTATTAGAGTTAAATGTTGACCAGACACTTTGATGCAGAGTAAGGTGCTCACACCCTAGAGGAGTGTAAGACGTTCCACTAGCATGCAAGAAAAAAACGGTAAACATTCCACTTATATTTTCTTCTGTCCAAATATAGAAATTAAACTTAACTAATAATCAACATATAGACTGACTCTGGTGCCTTCATATGGTCCAAATGCCAGATCAGCAACCTTATTTGTAGCCCTGGGAGTTTCGAGGGAAGAGTGTGTGTTCTGCTGTCTTTGTTCAGAGAGGTTTATCTCTACCTGATTTGGTGGATTTACGGATGATAGGATCTTAAATGACCAAAAAATCTTACAGCATTTAATGATGAGTTGGGGCATGATCCTGATAAACCTTTATACCATCTTTGCTCTAGATGCTAACTAAAGCAAATTTCTTAAAGGAATTATTGAACATGAGTTAAGAATGTTTCTTGCAAAAGACAGA
>NW_012149618.1:8290624-8292938 GCF_000956105.1 Propithecus coquereli
ATCATGCCACTCGCACTCTAGCCTGGGAGACAAAGTGAGATCTTTCTATTAAAAATAAAAAAGTTAAGAGGCCATTGGTCTACAGAAGGAAATCTGCTGGAAACCTTTTTACAAAATCGTCCTGGTCTCTGAGGAGTTGATGGATTTTTCAGCTGTTTTGACATTGGAATGGCAGCAGCAGCTAGAGGGAGGAAGGGGTGGCGGCAGAGCTGGTAGACTGGGTGCAGGCCCCACTCGTCTGAGCATTGGGATGGACACTGCCTGGGCTGGGGTTGGCGGGAGCTTTCAAACAAGGAGGCAGGACTGTGGCCTGTTGGCAAGAATCCGGCTGCTCGTGGGGAAGGAGGAAATGACTGCAGAGGTGCTGCCCAGCCTGTCATGGTTTCAATCTCTGATAGCAACAGTTTTAATCATGAATTCTGTCTTTGGAACAGTGCTATACATGGAAATATGTTATTTTATTTTATTTTTCTTTAGAGACAGGGTCTCACTCTGTCACCCTGGCTAGAGTGCAGTGGCATCATCATGGCTCACTGCAACCTCAGACTTCTGGGCTCAAGCAATCCTCCTGCTTCAGCCTGGTGAATAGCTAAGACTACAGGCACATGCCCACCATGCCTGGTTAATTTTTAAATATATTTTTTTTGTAAGATGGAGTCTTGCTATGTTGCCCAGGCTAGTTTCAAACTACTGATCTCAAGTGATCCTCCTACCTCAGCCTCCCAAAGTGCTGGGATTAAACTTTCTCCCACTTTTAAAAAGTGGAGTCCCATATACTTTTAAAGACTACGTAATAGTTAAAAGACTTGAGCACTTTTTTGGTAGCCCCCATACAGGTGAGTTATGCACTCTTTCTTGGAATCTCTTAATTTTCTCCATGTGGAGAAAGATTCAGATGCTGTTTTTCACTTTTGACATCTCTTCAAAGAATAAGGAGAGGTCGTGTAGACCTCTGAACCTAAATTGTTACCTGAATGTGCTACAGGTGGTGCCTAAGGGCCTTAATCTAGGGCAAAAGTCCTGGACTTTGTATCAGAACATCTGGGTTCAGCTTTCTACTTTGCTCCATCCTGGCTTTATAATCTTGGCAAATCATCGAACCACTTGATGAGGTTTCCCCAGCCAGAAAATGAGCGTGGTCATTCTTCGTGATTGTGAAGCTCGGTGAGTTAAGGCAGAAAGAAGTGCTGTTGGAACTGTGAAGCCCTCTGCAGTGTTCTGAGTGAGGCTTGACTGAGACTCGAGATGCAGTTAGGCAGCCCCCTCATTCTAACTGCGGTGGTCCTACCCTAACTGAGATCGAGAATTCTCTAGATGTGCCTGTTAAATGTTTGTATTGCCCCGGAGCAACATTCAGAGCTGGATTTTGTTTCTGATGGCTCAGTTGCCCTCCAGCCTGCTCTTGGGTTCCGGAAGCTGGCGTTGCCAAGTAGTGTGATGTGTGCAGAGTTGCTATGGGTTTGCAGTGCTGGCCTCCTGTGTGGTGTGTAGAGGGCCTCGAGATGCTGGTGACTCATAATTGAAAGCCACTTTATTTCTGTTCCCACATCGTGCTCCGTCTGCTAGGCTTACAACCATCCAAATCCTGGAAGACCTATCAACTCTCCTTTAGGAAATGTAGAACCCAAAGACATAGGCACATATTTTCGTTTCCTTTTTAAATGAATACAATCTCTTTAAAAGTTTTATTTGAATACTTATGTGTGGTTTGCACAAGCTGTTGGAATTTTAAACAGATGTGTGTGCAAAGCTGGGAGTCAGTTTTGCATGTCTCAGGCTGGTTTTAGAGTCATTGACTTTTAGGGGTGCCGCCTGGTCTCATACCTGTGCCTTGAGTGGACAAGCTGGTGAGGACATCCATGTGCCTTTCTGTCCAGAGCCATGAAACTTTAACCAGGCCTAGGGCAGCTTTCTGGGTGTCCAGTGGAGAGCCGTGTTTTTTAACCATTGCTGTGGGAAAAGCCTATGAGTTCTTACATTCCAAAATTTACTGATTGCCACATACTTGGATATGTGGTATTTGGAAAGCTTTAGGTGAAAAAGTATTTAGTGATCCACTGAGTCTTTGAAGAGGTGTCTCTTGATGTTCACTTTTCTTAATCGTGAAGCAGTTTTAATAATGTTCATACCTAGCTAAGATTAAATTGGGTTACTTAAACATTTAATCATTGTCAGTTCAACAGTGAGTGGGAAAATACTAGACAAAACAGACAAAATCCCTATTATTGAAATCTAGGAGAAATGGGTTAGAAAAACCCAAATAATCCCAAATAATTAAAATCAAGTTATCATGCACGAGTGAGTCTAGGGACTT
>NW_012149618.1:8295713-8297764 GCF_000956105.1 Propithecus coquereli
TTCAGTGAATTTCATATTTTTATATGGCTTTTGTCACAGACCAGCAATTTCTCTCATTTTTTGGTTATACTTTTGATTCTAGAAATTCTGTTTAACTGGTATTAATTCAATTGCTTTTATTTTTATTTTGAGAATGGCAGCTTACTGTAGATATAGCAGGAGAAAAAGCATTGCCTTTTAACCTCAAAGTACTGAACATGACAAGCATGCGTTGAAACGACAGTGCTACGGGGAGAGGATGGAAAATGTGTAGTACCATCCTGTTAATTTTAACCGGAGTTTATACAAATGTGAGCATTTATCTTGTTATTTTCAACAGCTGTATGCATTCACTGCCACTTGGAGTTATCCTTACAAGTGACCATCATTAAATTAAGTTTGTCAGGAGCAGAAGGAAAAGGATGAGAATTTCACCTTTAAAAGGCAATATTAGGCAGTGTAACATTTAAGAAGTGTTTTTTGCTTGTGCCCATAAAAAGCTATACCATTATGCTGATGGATTTGCTACTTTGTGTCCTATTAAGTGTAAAATGTGACCATATATTTTGGATTCCAAGGTCTTTTCTGGTTTGTTGAGCACACTGGTGCTTAAGATGATGATTTAAATTAGTTTTAATGTACTTGGGCAATCAAGCGTACAGTGCTTTGAAGCTACTAAGGGAGAAAAAGAAGTGAGTTATTTCAGCCTTCCCCAGTAATGAGACCCATAAATCGAAAGAGCGAACATGGAAACTTCAAGTGAGCCTTGGGATCTCATTTCAAACACCTTAAAGGGACTCCTTTTTTGGTTCAGGCTTGCTGTGTCCATGGTGCCCAGTGTAAGGGCTGAACTGAGAAATCTAGATGAAAAACAGAGAAGCTCTATAGGACTGTAACAATTGAGCCAAACGCTCTCACTCTTAGCCTTCAGATGTGGGAGGCTTGTTAGGAAGTCTGGGCCTGAAGAGGTGGAAATCTACAGGGATATATTCAGTTATGAGCATGTTCCAATGCCAGATGCATGTTATCTCAGGGAATCATAAGATGAAAGTGCAAGAGGAAGACTTTGTACCATTCAGCAAATAATTATGAATATCATAGACTTTTCATACTAACTATGAGGTGATAAATTTTAAGCATAGAAGCTTTTCAACTAATGAAGGGAAATGGCATGAATTTCTGAGAAAAAATCAGACACATCCCTAAAACAACAGAGAAATAAATGCCTTCTAGACTTCAGATGGAGCTGTGGCAAATAGGAAGACAAGCTATTTCTAGACTTCTGGCAGGCAGACTGACCTTTTACTCAGTTCTTTAAAAAAAAAGAAAGAAAGAAAACAGGCAAGAGGAGTTTGGAATAAGAGATCCAAGTTCGTCTAGATGTTGTTGGTTCAGGTAATGTCAGAAATTTTTCATAGCTCCTCTCTTGCAAGCTGACTTTGGACTGGGCGCATGGACCTATTTTTAAACTGTAGACTCCATTTCACTCCCACATTTTTGACCCTTCTACTGTTCAAGTGCTAAAACCAGGGATTGTTTAAGTTAGTTTACACTCTGTTGTAGGCTGGAATGAGAATCTAGGATTCTAAAATTGTGTTGGAAGTGTGTTGAGAGGAAATAAATGTGGAGAGGCCAAACGACGATGGTGATATGGATCCTTTTCCTTTTAATTTTCCTCTTTCTGTTAAAACGCACTAGAGTCCCAGAACACACAAAAATGTGTGTATGGACCTTCGACTCTATATCTGTAGGGATATTTGCATTCAGAGTAGGTTTCTTTTGGTTTTAGCAACATGTTGCTTTTGATTATTAGTGGGGATAATTTAAGCCCAAGGTGTAATGGCACAATTATTTTGCCATTCAGGTATACATCTTAATTTGGGCTGTGCTTAAATAATCTTGGGGGCTGTGTGGTGTGTGCATGGGGGGACAGAGAACTTTTAAATGCTATTGGTTGCACTGAATTTAACATTCGGATTTTTCGTGTGTGGAAAGAAGTGAATTTATGACGGCTAAATCTTTATAGTTTTTAATAGTGAAGTGATCAGAGAGAGAATAGATTATTTTCTTAT
>NW_012149618.1:8297814-8299261 GCF_000956105.1 Propithecus coquereli
AGAGTCACCATGTAATACATTTTACCCTAAATATTTACATTTTGATTATCATATTAATAAAGTTTCTTTTGGAATAACTTTAGATTTACAGAAAAGTTACAAAGATGATATAAGGAGTTTCCATATATCTCTTACCCACTTTCTCCTAATGTTAACACCTTGCATTACCATGTACATTTGTCAAAACCAAGAAATTAACATTGATACAGTGCTATTAACTACACTACAAATTTTAGTCTGATTCTGATTTCACCAGTACGTGCATTTTCTGTTCCGGGATCCAATCTGGGGTAATACTTCGCATTCAGTTGTCACATCTCCTATAATCTGTGTCAGTTTTTCAGTCTTCCCTTGTTTTTCATGATTTTGACCATGTGAACGTATTTTGTAGAATGTCTTTCAGTTTGGGCTTGTTGATGCTTTCTCATGGCTAGACTGGAATTATGGGTTTTGGGGTAGGATACTGCAAAAGTGAGTGCCCTCTCATCACATCGTGTCAGGGGGGTTTATGATATCAGCGTGACTTATCACTGGTGATATTGATCTTGACCAGTTGATTAAGGTGGTATCTACCAGCTTTTCCCACTATAAAACTACTATTTTCCTTTTCCATACTCTTTTTCTTTGGAAGTCAGTCACTAAACACACACTTGGAGGGGAATTAAGCTGTACCTCTGGAGGGGGGTGTATCTTCACATACTATTTATAATTTGTATGGAGGATTTGTTCTTCCCTCCCCCCACTTAATCATTTGTTTATATTGCTTTAGCCTCATTTATTTTATTCTTCAGGTTATATTATGATTTTATTGCTCAAATTGTTCTGCCTTTGGTCCTTGGGAGCTCTTTCAGGTTAATTCCTGGATCAAAATACACTTTTTAAAAAAAGGCTTTATTTTTTAGAGCAGTTTTAAGTTCATTGCAAAATTGAGGGGAAGGCACAGAGAATTCCTATATACCCCTGCCCCCACACAGGCATAGCCTCTCCTATTACCGATGTCTCCTGCTAGAGTTTTTGTGGGTACATTTGCATATGGTACATTTGTTAGAGTTTTGCATATGGTACATTTGTTAGAGTTGATGAACCTACACTGACACAAACTATGGACACCTAAAGTCCATAGTTTACATTAGGGTTCACTGTTGGTGTTGTACATCCTATGGGTTTGGACAAATGTATAATGACATCCACCATTATCGTGTCATACAGAGTACTATCACTGTTCTAAAAATCTTCTGTTCTCCACCTGTTCATAAAAGTAAGAAGACTAGGAGTGTTTCTATTTTTGGTTTCTGTTGCTTGGGACTGGGATATCCCAGGCTTGGGCCTGGGATAAATTGTGACTTCTCTATTCCCAAGTGGTAACTGTTAAATGAGAAGCATTTTATGATCTTTCTAAAGCTCTTACAGACCAATAATAACTATCTATAATGAAGTATATGGAAAT
>NW_012149618.1:8308187-8308496 GCF_000956105.1 Propithecus coquereli
ACTGTCGTGAGTACTGTAGCTTCAAAAATAAATCTTCAAATAAAATTGTGTAAGTCCTCCAATTTTGTTCATTTTCAAAACTGCTTTTGGATATTCGTAGACCCTTTGTATTTTCATATAAATTATAGAATTGACTTGTCAGTTTCTTCTTTTAAAGCTTGGTGTGATTACAATTTGCATTGTCTTGAATATGGAACACCTGGGGGTTCCCCACGTTAAAACTATTTTAAAAATAATACTGAGACATTATTTGCTTTCACACTTGCTATTTCAGGAGCACAGTGGAGTTTTCCAAGGCTAAATAATGTG
>NW_012149618.1:8310220-8337074 GCF_000956105.1 Propithecus coquereli
TTCAACCAACCTTATATTACTGGGATAAATCCCCCTTGGTCAGACCGTATTAGCCTTTTTATATATTATGAATTTGATTTGTGGATACTTTCTAAAGGATTTTTCTGTCTATGTTCATGAGGGATATTGGCTTGCCAGGTTTTGGTATCATAGTCATGATGGCCTCAAAAAGCAAGTTGGGAGGTATATCTTCTTCCTCTATATTTTGAAGACTTTTTATGAGACTGGTTTTCTTTCTGAAATGTTCGCTAGAATTAACTGGTGGGGCATTTGGACCTGAACTTTTATTTGTGGGCAAGTTTTTGATAAATTCATTTTCTTTACTAGATATAGGACTATTTTTATTTTCTGTTTCATCTTGTGTCATCCTTTTTAAATTTTATCTGGCAGATGAAAATAATCTGTTTTAAGTAACAATGAGGTTAAGTATTCATAGTTTATTGGCTGTTTGCATTTTTTTCTTCACATTCTTAGGCCAGTTTTCTATCAGGGCATATATCTTTTTCTTATTGAACTCCTTAAATAATAAGAATATTAACCCTTTGCTGTATGTTATTGATATTTCCCTAGTTATTTTGTCTATTATTTTTGTTTATATGTATTTGGTATGCAGAAGATCATAATTATTATGCAGTCTTATCTATTTTTATGTTTTTTGGCTCTGATGTCATAAATAAAGTTTTATTAGATTGTAGCCATGCTTAATTGTTTACATGTTGTCTATAGTTGCTTTCTTGCTGTAATGGCAGAGATGGGGAGTTGTGACAGAGACTGCATATAGCTCTCTAAATACTTTTGCACTGGAGCTTGGCACACTACAAATTACAGTGACACAGTTATAACTCAACGGTGTTTTGAGTGCCATGTGTATTACCTTATAGTGACATATATATTTTTTATTAGTACAAATCCTTGATATCAAGCAAGAACAGATGAGTAGACTTTGAATATCATACTTTAAAGTCACAGTGGGGAGTGTGGATTATTTTGTTATCAAATTAGATGGCAAGCATTGTGTTTATTATGTAATAAGACTGTGCTAAAAGAATATACTAAACATTGACATTACCAGACTAAGCACTTTTCATATTATTTGCAGCTCACAGAAAAGCAATGGTGAAAAATTAGAAAATTTAAAGTCCAGTATCTCATTAGAGCTGAATTTCTTCACACACACACACACACAAAATTAGGGTGCAGCCAAAGTAAGTTTCCAAGTGACTCCTTTGTTAGCCAAGCCAGGAAAACCATTTATCGATGGTGAGTTAATCAAATCATATTTGATTGTAGCAGCTGAAGAAATGTGTTCAGAGAAAACAGAATTGTTTAAGACTTTTAGCCTGTAGGAGAGAACAATTACTGGAGGTGTTGAGGACACTCAGATCAATGTCAGTAGTCAATTAATGAGGCAAATGATTTTGAATGATTTTCCTGGACTCTTGATGAGTTGACAAATATTGCTAATAATGCTCAGTTGTTTTTTCAAGGGATCAGTGTAGAGTTTGAAGTGACTGAAAAGTT
This sequence comes from Propithecus coquereli, assembly GCF_000956105.1. Taxonomy (NCBI): domain Eukaryota; kingdom Metazoa; phylum Chordata; class Mammalia; order Primates; family Indriidae; genus Propithecus; species Propithecus coquereli. The sequence goes on from NW_012149618.1 coordinate 8,311,742, forward strand.
AGCCTCTATGAATAGTCTGTGTAGAACAACTACAGGTGAGAATGTTTTCAAAGAAATTAAGAAAACATGAACCTACTACAATCTGAAGTGGAATCTACTAAGATGGTTTACAACTGATGGTGATAAATGTGTGGAACAAAAAAGGGCTTAGGTTGGATAAATTTACAAAGCTAGTGAAAACGTAAGGTATTTAAAATCTATGGCTATTTACTGTTTTATCACCAGGTACTTTGCAAATATTTGAGTTTGTCTTGTGTTGTTAAACAGATGATACCAATGCCAAGTGAACTTGATTTGATCTCTTGGACCTACATCAGTCCTGTGAATTTTTGTGAGAAATAGAAGGTGAATATGCTGAGTTGCCCTACTACACAGCAATTTGATGGCTTAGTAGTGATAAAGGTTTGTTTTGTTTTGTTTTAGTGCAGGGCTGGTATTACAATTTTTCTGAACAGGTAAACTGCCTTTAACCACTATTGTTGAACACTGAAAGCCTTTGGAAATTAGCTTTAGCTGCAAACTTGATAATGAGTTCAACATAAATAGTATAAGGCAAAGCCGTGCTTACATGTGAAACTTAATATCGGAATCATTTAGATGTCAACTAACATTGTTTGAATCACTAGTAACATCAAGCTGCTTTATACACTTCCTATGTATCAAAAATTAAAATAAGAAATGTGATCTCTGTTCCCAAACCAGTTCATAGCAGATATATTTTCATAATTAAGTTTAGTTGACCCTCCGTATCTGTGGATTCTGCATCCATGGTTTCATCCAATGCTAGATCAAAAATATTAGGGGGAAAAATTGCATCTTTACTGAACATGTACAAACTTTTTCTTGTTGTAATTCCCTAAATAATACAGTATAACAACTATTTATATAGCATTTACATTGTAAGAGGTATTATGAATAATCTAGAGATGATTTGAAGTATTGGAGAATATCCATAGGTTATATGCAAATACTGTGCCATTTCATATCAGGGACTTGAACATCCTTAGACTGTAGTATCTCAGAGAGGTCCTGCAACCAATCCCCATGGATGCCTTGGGACAGTGGTACCAGTGGTGCTTTTTGGACTTCAGTGGAAGTACGCAGGAGATTTCCATGTTTCAAAATCCATTTAACTGTGCACTTGAAGAGCTTCTACCTAACTTCAGTTGGAAGGGAAGAATCTGAAGTACAGTGACACGCTAAAAGGAAAACATCAAGATAGGACTCTAACAGAATTTCTTAAATGCCATCCAAGTGGATGAATATGCTTAATTAGAAACGCATGTTCCTGAATTTCAGTATTTGAAAGTATTACCTATTTGTGTGAAGACATTTTCAAAGATGAAATAAGTAGAATCTTATTACAGATCAGTATTAACAGTAACATTTTTTTTTTTGGTGTAAACATGTTTTTATTTCTCTGGAATGAATGCCCAGGGTTGCAGTCATTTGGTAGTTGCATATTTAGTTTTTTAAAAATAAACTTTATATTTTAGATCAGTTTTAGGTTCATAGCCAACTTGAGCAGAAAATAAGAGGTGTTCCACATACTCCCTGCCCCCAAACATGCACAGTTTCCCCCATTATCGACATCTCCTGCCAGAGTGGTACATTTGTTACAATTGATGAACCTACATTGACTCATCATTATCATCCGAAGTCCATAGCTTACATTAGGGTTCACTCTTGATGTACATTCTGTGGGTTTAGTTTAGACAGATATAGAATGACATGGATCCACCATTGTAGTATCATACAGAATAGTTTCACTGCTCTAAAATCCTCTGTGCTCTGCCTGTTCATCCTCTCTCTCTCCTATTCCTTGGCAACCACTGATCTTTTTACTAGTTTGTGTTAGTCCTTTTTGCATTGCTATAAAGAAATACCCGAGGCTGGGTAATTTATTAAGAGATGAGGCTTATTTGACTCATGGTTCTGCACACTGTGCAAGAAGCATGGCAGCAGCACCTGCTCCTGGTGTGGTCTCAGGAAGCTTGGAAGGGGGAGCTAGCATGTCATGTGGCAAGAGGAGGAGCAAGAGATGGAGGACGAGGTGCCAGGCTCCTTTAAACAAGCAGCTCTCATGTGAACTAATAAAATGAGAGCTCACTCACTACCGTGGGGAGGGTATCAAGCCATTCATGAGGGATCTGCTCCCATGACCCAGATACCTCCCACCAGGCCCCACCTCCAACACTGAAAGTTATGCACTCAAAATTTACTCTTCTTGAATTGTGTTGTCTGGGAGAGGATTGAACACAAGAAAGACAGTTGATTCCTCTCCTGTACTTGTTAGGTATCCTTGGTTTCTGGGAGGATGGCCCCACTCAAGGCTAGGTTTTTGAGAGCTTGCACTAAGGAGGAGGATGCCACTGGCTCTGTGCACAAATTCTGTCCTCCTCACCCCACTCCACTGACACCCATACCCCACCTCTCTGGTCTGTTCCTCTTCCTCCTGTTCATGGGAATATCTGTAATCCCTCAATTCCCAAACCTTCACAGGTCAAGCACCCATTCTTGTCGTGCCCTCTGACACTATGTTTTTGGTCCGGAAGATAGTGTTATCTCCTAGAAAAACAGTAGGCAGGTCAAAGCTGCCTGCTCCAGAGTTTTTGCTGTTTCCTAAGGCATCTCTGGGATAAAGAGGAAGAGGAGGCAGTAACAGTAACCCTGCTGACCTTGAAGGCCCTGGCGCATGCACAAACTGCCTGGAAGTCCTGGGTCAGGATTATTCTCAAGCCTTGTAGGCTTAGGTTCCTAGCACAGACATCTGCTTACAGACCAATTTTCTGCTCACAAAACAAAGTTCTAGCGAACAAGAATGAATACAGTACAGTTTCAATTTTTGCCTTTCAGTTCTCCCTCTTTTCCCTTTCTCATCCACAAATGCCCACTGTCTTTACCATTTTGTGCAATCTTAATTTCTGTGGGTTATTTACGGGGGTGGCTGGGTGGGTGAACACAGCGCCTCTGTACTTAGAATGGAAGACACCATTCTCCGAAGGGCTCTCAGCTCACAATCTAGAGGAGTCCCTGTGAGTACATGGTCTATTGATCATGTTGGAAAGTGAGCTTAGCATGTGGGAAAATGACTCATGATGTGACTTCACCATTGCCCTCGTTTTAAACTTCTTACTGTGAAAGCATAACCCAGTTCTGACAAAGATTTTTCAGCCAGGGCTGGGCCTGTCTTTGACTCAGTGATGTGTCACATTCCCTCTGCCGGAAACTCGCATTCTTAACACCAGTCATCATGGTTCTGGCAAGAGACTTTTTGGAGAGGTGTTGGTATTTGGTGGATTTATTTTTTTTTCCAGCTGCCCACAAAAAACAAACTCAGGAATATCTGTTTTTTTTTTTTTTCTTTTGAAAAGTTTGTTGGAATAGTTTGTCATTTCTCCATCTGGAGTTGTTGTTGCTTTGCCAAGGATAGTTTGCTGAGGGCCATGGCAAGGTGACGGTGGCCCTAAGTGAAGGGTAAAATAACTGGGGCGGTGTGCCTGTCTGGGACAGTGAAACCACTTAGCTGGTGTTAGGCGGTGGGTGGCTAGCCATGGCTGGTGGCCACAGGTCCTCACTTCAAATGTGGCTGGGATTCGCTTAAAGAAGTCCTTTAAGTTCTTTAAGTGATTCCTGACAATTACTCACCTAAGTGGGTACCTCTTTACTGTTCAGTGGTTTTGTGCCAGGAGAATGCCTAGACTTGCCAGCCCACATTGGGAACTTCCCAGAAGCCTAAGGGCCACACCTAATTTACAAGAACTGGAGCCCCTATTCCATTAATCGGTTTATTCTCACAGCTTATGGAAGAGACATGTTCTAACAGGCTCGTTTACTTCTAATTTGCAGATCCTGTGCAAGCAGCTCCTTGAAGGCAGGGCTGTGCCTTTCCCAGATGCTTTCCCAGAGTGTTCAGCTCAGAGGGGACCCTGGTAGAGAAGTTGGTGTGGTATGGGGGAGTAACACCTGTCTACGAATCGGGGGAACCAGGTCAAAACTTTAAGGTGGCCACTAGCTGTAGGATCTTGACCTAGGCAATTCATTTCTCTGAATGTGTCCTCGTTGTCTAATAACTAGTCTGAGTGACAGATTCTCCAAAGCAGTGGTTCTCTTGCTATGTATCAGAAACACCTGTGGGCTTTTTATTCTTTAAATATGCATGACTGGGCCACATCCCCAAAGTGGGGTTCAGCAAATCTGGATGGAGCTTGGGGAGTTCCCTTTGGCCAGGGCTGAGGGATTTGCAATCCCTCCTGTCTTTTATGAATAAAGTTAACAATTGACTAGATATGCAGTGGGACAGAGACGGAATAGTTGAAGCCACTTCCAGCTTCACTGATGTGGTTTTGGGTAGGTCTTTGTTCCTTGCTGGCTGTTGGCCAAAGGCCTTGTTCGTGCCTCTCCCCAGAGCAGCCATCTAGGTAGAGCAGGGGTGTGGGCAAAGGGAAGCCACAGTCTTTCTGTAACCTGTTCTCGGAAGTGACGTACTATCACTTTTGCCACATTCTGTTCATTGGAAATGAGTCAGTTGGTCTGCCTCCCACTTTGGAGATGGGATTATGCAAGAACCTCGAGTACCAGGAGGCAGGATCCTTGGGAGCCGTCTTAGCAGCTGCCCAGCACAGCATCGGAGAGGAGGGCTGCAGACTGGGTTTGGGGCAGGACAGTGGGGAGGCAAGTGAAGAATCAGAAGGGAGTGCTCCCACAAGCCAATGCAAGGAGGAGAGAATTTGTGCATGGTAACAAATAGCTCATTATCTGAGGGGACTAAAGTAACAGTGTTATTTCTTCCTCATATAAATATTCATCACAGGTTGTTTTGGGCTCTCTGCCATATAATCACCCCTGGGACATGTCCATTGCAGGTCATCTGGGCATTCTTTTCCATGTCATTTTCACCGTGGGGCCCAAGCTGTTAAAGGAAGTTGAATGTGGAAAAACTCAAACTGTGTTTCTTGTACTATACTCTCACAGCATGCTTCTGACAGCAGCAAGCAAGCAGTCAGTTCTGCAGTAGACGCCAGCTGGGTACCCTCCAATTCAATGCTGATACTACTGACCTGGAGATGGTGTCATATCCCACTGGTCGAGGGCTCAGTCCCCAAGACTTCCACCCACCTCAGACACCAGTCACAAGTTTGGGCCTCTAGAACTTCTGACTGACCAGCTTCAAGTTGGGGTTCCCATGTCCCCATTTTATTCTGCCTTATCAAAAGGATATTACCAAGAATACAGATGAAGAGGCGCACGGGGTGAGGTATGGGAAGGGGTGCGGAGCTTCCATGTCCTCCCTGGGCGTGCCACCCTCGGGGAACCTCCAGGTCTTTAGCTATCCAGATGCTCTCTCAACCTGTCCTCTTGGGCCTTCGAAGTCTCCAAGGAGACTTCATTGGATAGGCAAGATTGAAGTATGAAGCGGGGAAACCTAGCAAGGCCTGTTTGTCCAGGTTCTTCTTGGCTTCTCAGTGTAACATTCCTTCCTGCAAGGTATGGGGCAGGACCCCTTCTGAAATGGGGGTCATATGACCTACACTAAGACAAGATAGGTCAGAGGATTTCTTTATGGCTGGGGGGAAATTTGTATTAATATATATTTTTAGCTTCGAAGGCCTGCCTTGTGGAGAAAAAGGAGCAGGTGAAAGAAGGGCAGGAGCAAGTCAGAGAAAGAGAGATTTGTTTTCTGAGGCCTAAAGCGCCCCAGCGCTATATAACAAGGGCTATGGGAGTTATGAGCCACAGTCCATGGACGAAAACCCGTATATAGATCATAATATCACATAACTGCTATCTGAAACATTGCTGGTTGCCATGGCAGAGGGAAAAAGTTACGGAGAAGCATGTATTAGCTCTTAAAACCTCAGCCCATGTTATTTCCAGTCACATTTCATTGGCCAAGTTATGTCATATGGCTTGTGACCACTTCAAAGGGGGTGAGGATATGTACTCCTGCCATGTGTCCCAAGGGCAGAAATGCAGAGATGTTCGATCAGCACTAATGACAACCCCAGGGGGGAGCAATCAGGAGCATTGCCCTTCACAGAGGGGGCAACAGGACTCCTGAATATGGTGTTTGGTTTGGCAATAATGTGGTCATCGTTAATCTTAGTCTTGGAGAGACGACGTGTGCCCTGATTGCCTGGGTTGAAGAGTGAATGGGAGATGACAAGGTGGAGAGTGTGTGGAAGAACAGATTGTAGACATTTCTTTATCAGGCAGGAAGGAAGCTCCAATCACCAGTCTTTCCTCATTCTTTTTTCTTTAATCATAGAATGATGTCATGGTTTTTTTTGTTTTTTGTTTTAAATTGCGTAGCAGATACATGTCAACAGATTTTTCCTTAACTTTAAATCACTCTCTATATTTATGCTTTAATAATAATCTCAGAAAGGACCAGTGGGAGTTAATCTTGTGTGTTCTTTCAGTATCGTATTTAAATAAGAAATCATTCCTTTTTTACAGTTTTCTTTTATGTCAGAGTCAGGGTATTATGAGAACTGCAAAGCTTTTTGAAGAACCCTACCATACATTTGTTGCTCTTTGGTTTTCTTTTTTCTTTTTATTAACTGTTTTTGAAAATTTGGAAATAATTAAGTTTGATTCAATCTCCGAACTTACTCTTTCAGTATCGTATTTAAATAAGAAATCATTCCTTTTTTACAGTTTTCTTTTATGTCAGAGTCAGGGTATTATGAGAACTGCAAAGCTTTTTGAAGAACCCTACCATACATTTGTTGCTCTTTGGTTTTATTTTTTCTTTTTATTAACTGTTTTTGAAAATTTGGAAATAATTAAGTTTGATTCAATCTCCGAACTTACTCTGAAACATCAGTTTTCCATTTTTTTGCTGAGTTCAGTATTCAAGCAGGATTTGTGAAAGTGCTCGGTAAATTGTAAAGCGATGCACAAATACACATTGTTTTTGCCACTTTTTCCATTACTTTTGGGTGGCCAAGTAGTAACGTTGTACACGTTTTATTTCTGTTATAAGCTAATGGTCTGGAGTCAAAGCGTAGACGATCTGAAATTGGATAATGGAGACATTGATTATATTTGACTTTGCAGAATTTTAAAAAATAGATTTAACACATTATATGTTGTCCTGAACTAAATAATTAATTGAGCTGGTACTTCATAAACATTTAAGAATTGATAGAGAATCGTTGTAGCTGCAGACCAGGGCTGAATTTGCCCAACTGCAACATTGATGGGTATTTTGTCCTGATTGTCTTCTCATTAGCCTCCCTTCTCTTGGCATGACCTTTTCCATTTCTTCCTCCAGTTATTTTATCTGGGCCTTGCACTAGGTGGAGATACAGAAAGGAAAGAATTGGTATTACCTGTCTTTGAGAAGCCTCAAAAAAAAAAAAATGATGTTGTGGCAGAATTTCAGATAACAAATAGAGGGCTGGAGAGAGCTAATGTCTGAGCATCCCTAAAATCTATCTTAGACATCTGCAATTCCATCTCCTCAGGGGGCTAATCTTACATGGAATGGCGTAAGCTGTCAAGGAGAAATTAGCTTTGATTCAAATATTGCAGGTTTTTGGTGACCTATGGGTAATTGAGATTTGATATATGAATGATTAAAAACTATTTGTGGGGATAAGATTGTCTTAAAAGTAAGTATTAGGTACACACAGGGATTTATTGCTAACTTGGCATTGCAATATTTGAACTTCAAAATTTGAAATGCATTAAAGTTATCAGTATCATAATTTAAAATAATGATCCTCGCCAGGTACCATGGCATGTGCCTATAATCCCAGCTACTTGGGAGGCTAAGGTTGGAGGATCGCTTGAGCCCAGGAGTTTGAGACCAACCTGGACAACACAGTGAGGACCCCCCCCCAATAAAATAATTATCCTGAGATACCTGCAAAAAACATGTTGGTCCTATCAAAGAAATTAAAATTATTCAGCTATGGAGTTAGGCTGGATTTATGTTTATGAAAAATTCCTTTCCACTTTCTTGGCAAAATGTAAGAATGATGGGCTGTAAAATTGAACTATTAAAATGGCCTTATGTGTGTTTGAACCAACATCTGACTTTGAAGTTACCCAACTGCCTGTTACCAATTTACCTGTTTTATTGAGTGTTATGTTTTTGTCAACAGGTGTCATTAAATTTAATGCTCAAGTGATACAATCCATACTTCTTAGAACATGATGGTATTCTGATAAAAGTCACTTCCAGGTGCTTGTAAGTGAAATGCTTTAGCAGGCAAATCCATCTAAGGGTTGTTTTTTTTCCCCTAATTAATACAAATGTGCTTATATGTTTTTCTAGGGCATTGGACTTTTTTCAGGTATTATACATATGATGTTTAGCTATTGAATTATTTGCATGCAGGAGTAGGCAACCAAAGCTTTATTAATTCCTAGTAATAAATTAAACCTCTTTGAGTTGTTGAAATTATTACTGCCCATGTGCAACAGTAAATAAGGATATGTTTGGGGTTGTATGTATTTTGACTGTGAGTGGTTGGGAGAGATGAGTTTTTGTCTCTCCTCCTCCTACCAGTGGCAATATACTTGTAGGGCAAAGGAGGTGGTATTCCTTCCTGTTACCCAGAGAAGAAAAACTGAATTCTAAAAGATGACATGGGCAGCCATGATACTATAAGATGGCCATGTGGCAAAGGTGAACGTCCCATATAAGCTTCCCAAACCAATCTTCTATCCAATGGAAAAGTCATATTGCTGGCTTAAAATTCTTTTCTCGAGCACAGCTATAACTTGGATTCCAAAGAATTTCTAAAGTTGATACAGAGCTTTCTCCATTTGTTGATTTGCTTTTGGAAAAGTATTATTTTTATTTCCTAGTTTTATTTAAAAAAAACTCTCAAAGGCTGTATTGATTAAAAAAATTCTGTCGAAATTGTAGTATAGGTAATACAGATAGATTGTGTTCTTTTTTGAACTAGATGACTTTTGCAACACTGTGGATGTGAACGGTGAGGTTTAGGCAAACAAAAGGTGTGAGTTTGGGTACCAGTTCACTGAAAAAAAAAGGAAGTAGCAGGAGGTAAAGCTAACGAATTCGCCGTTGTAGATTTTGAGGTTGATTGGCCAACAGGATGTTCACTCAGGTGGAAATGCCAGTGTGCAGTTGCAAATGCCTGGAGCTTGGAGGGAGGTCACATCCAGATGTATAAATTTTGGAGACATTTATACACAACTGAAGCCTTGGAGATGGGTGAGACTCTTCATTAACCATGAAATGTGATAACCACTGTTGTTAGCATGAACTTGGTATTAATCACACAACCAATATCATTAGATGATATCAAGTGGTGGGAGCAGAACTAACATTTTCTCTCGGAAATGGAAATACTGCATCTTTGACCTAATGAATAAATATTCTAGAGGGTAGAGTTGATAAAATTTTAGTGAAGCAACCATACAGTTAGCATAGGCCTCCAGATCTGAATTTAGAAGCAATTAGACCTTGCCTAAAATTAACCATGCTGTTAGGAGATAATCATGCTAATAATGTGACCAGAGCACTGATATTAAAGCCAAGCCCATTTTGATTACATGTGTTTTTACTGTGGGAGGAATAATTGTCAGAAAAAATTGGGGGAGCAATAAATACTCTTTATGTGGATGATTATTTTTGTTCAAACCAAAATAACACAATAATGTTATTTACAGTTTAACCAGATTGTGTAGTCAGTTTTAACCAAAGGTAAGCTTGAGTTAATTTTAATGAAATTCTTTAATGCATATTCATTTTTAAAGGTAGAAATTTAAGAGTATATCACTAAACTGGAGTCCATATGATATAGTCACTTTAGCAAGGTGATTATTTTAGCCCTCCTGTGGTATCAGGATAGAATAATTACTTTTTCAGTTTATCTTGTTAATTTTGATTTCTTTTGTTTATTGTTATATATTCTAACCAGTGTCATAACTCTGTTTACTCAACAGCGTTAATTGAGCACTTACTTTGCGTCATGTGTAGGAGATACGAACGTGAGTCAGGGAGGGTCTCAGTCCTCAAGGATAAAACATTCGAGTGGAGAAAACAGGTGAAGAAACCAGAATTACAGGGCAGTGCAAGTGCTGCGATGGAGATTATCACAGTGAAACGTGAGCACAGACGTATGGTTGGAGGAAGCTTTCTGGATGTTTCCAGCTTTGGTACACTAAAATGGCAAAACCCACAGTAGGAATGTAGCAATTCATTTATTCAAACTGATCATGTATCTTAAAAAATTAGGCAAATCAGGCAATTTGGAGAATTAATATTATCAAGTCAGGAAATCCAGTGATGAATGTGAGATTATTGGTTGTTATTCAGGCATTCCCATTTTTACCAGGGGGTAAAATCTGAACCTTTGGAGTGAAACTTATGATTATAATAGAAATATGTCTGTAGTTGGGACTACCTGATACGAAGGATCTGTTTTTGGAAGAACCTGTTGCACTCTGTGTTCTGCGGCACGGCAGACTTGCCCCCCCAGTTCTGGTTCTGCGCCCTCTAAAAGCAGCCAGGCTGTCCTAGACCGGTGGAGACACTTGAGGCCTGTCCTTTCTGGCTCCTCAGGAAACTTCTCTTTGTTTTTCTTCTGTTTAATCACTTGCAACACAGTTAATTCCTCATCACATTGGCTTTCTTTTCATATGTATATGTATGTTCTTCTTAATCTGTGTACTCATTTTCTTTGTTCTTTTTTTGACCTGTTTACCCCCTTTTTCCCTCTGTGTTCCACATGTAGACGAAAAAGCCCTAATCATGACTAGCAACAATAAAAATAAATGATATAGTCAGATTACATAGTGGGTACAATGTACAGTATTGAGGTGATGGATACCCTAAAAGCCCAGACTAGGCTAGTATGCATGTAACTAAATTGTACTTTTACCCCATAAATTTATATAAATTGAAAAAAGTTGATATTGCTATGTTAAGAAGAAGACAGACCACGCATTTCAAAGTAGAACCAGAGTCCCCATTTGCTTACACCTTTGAAAAGACCTAGAAGTCCTGCTTAAAACCTCCGTGTCTTTGTGTGTTTCTCTGTCACCTACTGAAGTGTGTGCTCTTCTTTTTGTATCTGTGTTCAAGATAAAGTCTAATATTTCTTTCTATTTTTTTGTATAAAATCTTTAAAAATATGCATTTAAATTATATGTTTGATTTTTAATATATATAACACTCTTTCTTTTTTCTTTTTAATTTTAAAGAGATTTATTATGAACCAAATTTGAGGACCATGACCCAGAGCCATGCCCAAGAAGCCTTCAGCAAATGGACTTGCTGTGGTTGGGTTACAGTTTGGTTTTATACAATTTCAGGGAGACAGGGGTTACCGGTAAAGTCATAAATCATATATAACACTGTTTCTATGAAAGACTGTTCTATTTCAAACGACTGACATACAAATTAACCTTTGAAACCAATCAGTTATTTTTATTCATTAATTTATGAATTTCATTTCTTTTTTAAAATTTATTCACTGAATAGTCTTTTGTGTTTTTGAGACAGGGACTTGTTCTGTCATGTAGGCTGGGTGCAGTGGCACAATGATAGCTCACTGCAGCCTCAAACTCCTGGATTCAAGTTATCCTCTCACCTCAGCCTCCTGAGCAGCTGGGACTACAGGTGTGTACCACCACACCCAGCTAATTAAAATTTTTTTTTGTAGAGACAGGGTCTTGCTATGTTGTCCAGGCTGGAAACTCTTGGGCTCAAGCGATCCTCCTGCTTAGGCCTCTCAAAGTGCTAGGATTACAGGCCTGAGCCACCGCCCCTAGCCTATGCACTAAATAGTTACAGAGGCTCTGTGTACTGGGATCTCAGCTGAAAAAGTTATACCTTGTGCCCTGGAATATTTTTGTCCTGGGATAAAACATACATGGAGAGAATTATGTGTCTCAGTCTTGGACTTCCCAGCCTCCAGAATTGTGAGCCAATAAATTTCTGTTCATTATAAATGACCAGTCTGTGGCATTCTGTTATAGCAGCACAAACAGACTCAGACAGGTGGCACAGTGGGAATGAATCTCAGCCTGCAAAGTTAACTTTGGCAGAAGTATGACTAATATTTTTTACCACTCGGTTTATGTTTCAAGCTCATTTCTGACCATGCCGTGGGAAACATCTCCTGACTCGTGTTTTGAGCTCCTCTCTGCCTTGTATCATGGTTCTGAAATCTTACTGTCAGCTCAGTGGGTGGGCATCCTCTGCATTGTAGGCTTACGTAAGTTACTGCTTACGTGACATAAAACATCCCAGCCCTTCAAGCCCTCCGGTTCTCTGCTGCGCGAGAATCCTCTTGTGGCTGCTGACTGCCGAGATCCAACACAAAACTCCTCCTTTGTTGGGGTCTTGTCCCTTCTCCAGTAGCTCTGCATGTGAAACCAGAAACCACCTCTTCTCCCTCTTGCTGCTGCAGTCTCTTTCTGGTAGAACTTGGTAGTTTTGGCTCAGTTATTTGCTTTGCACATGAGGACCATCTCCCATCTGTGGGCTTAGGCTTTTGGAAATAAACGTCAGGAACGCTTGTAGGCTAGTTTTGCTTCCTCCTAGCTGCATCCTTCTCCCCAGACAATGGACATAAGGACCTGTTCCTATCTCGAATGAGGATGAAAGAAGGGGGATGTACCAGGAGCAAAAAAATTGGATCATGTCTCAAAAATATTATGTGTCATTTCCTCCTCCCCCACAGGATGGGTCTCAGTTGAGGTGAGTCTTTGATATCAAATTTAGGAGTCTGGGCTGCACGGGGGAGGTGACAGGAAGCCTTGAGTGACTCTGACCTGGAGTGTGACACATGATGATGGTTGTGCTTTGGGAAGATCAGCTGATGGCTGTGGGAAGTGTACAGGAGAGGGAAGTGTCTGGAAGTGTCTCCAGAGTGTCTGGAGTCAGGGAGACCCCAAGGAGGCTCCTAGGGTGGTCTCTGCTAGTGATTTCTGGTGCCCCAGCAAATTTCCTCATTACAGAGCCTAGTGGTTCGTACAGCTCAAGCACCGTGGGCCTCACCCAAGGATTTAGTTCCTGGAACTCTCAAAAAGAAGCTGTATGACTAACTCTGATCTATATGTTACCTTTAGGCAGAGCTGTTCTTGTTGCAGAATGTCACCATTTGAGGTCAAGGAAGGATCAGTCACCGACAAAGGAAGTTACAGAAGGTCATTCATGGAGGGAACATTCTTTCATTTCATGACCGCCTGATGCACTGTCAAATGGAGGAAGCTTCAATTCCTAATGGGTTTCTTGACCCGAAAGGACACTGGATACTTTAAAAGAGGAAGCTGCTCTAATAAGATTGTGATAGCTAATGTTCATTAACTTGGGGAAACCTTGCTGAGTGTTAATTAAATTTGCATCACAGGTGGAGGCATCTGATGTCTGGAAAAACTTTCTCATTTCATTGAAAGGCTAAGCTACAGATCTCCAAGGCTCTCTTTGTGACTCTTAAGAAAATAGCAGACAAAGAAGGCTTTTGTAGGATAAAGAAACATGGAAAGTTTCTTGGTGAAACTTGATTCCACATTTACAGCACGTACATGTATCACATTTTTTTGTGTGTGCCCAGATAGGCATTTATGCTTTTAAATTTTCAGCCGAGTCTGATTACCTAATTAGTTCAGATTGGCCCCTTCAGCGGGAGGCAGGGAGGAAAGAGGCTTTGAAGCTGTGAAAGGGACCATGAAGCACACAGGCCTCTGGGAGCCGGGAAGGTGCTGCTGGCAGGAGGTGTCTTGGAGGCTTCTGTCTTTATCCGCAGTGCTCTGTAGCAGTTCATGCAGGGGACCTCGTAGGGATCCCGGAGGATAGCAGTCATCTGGCTTTAGGGAACAGTGTTGGATAGCCTGTAGGCAAGCAGATAAAAAAATCAAACTGTTCAGAAGTGCGTAACATACAAAGCAAGGTCACCATCCCTGACAGCCCCCTTCCTTACAACATCCTACTCTCTGGAAGCCGCCATTGACAAGAGTTTCCTGTTTATCCCTATAAAAATACCTTCTTTTCACAAATAAGCACACATGCTTTTAAAGACACGTGAATTTTCTTTGTTCCTGTTATTCAAGTTGCGTCACCTGCACACTCGACTCTGCTGCTCACCTCAGCCACAGTCAGTCCAGCCCAGCCCAGCCCCGCCCCACCCACAGCTGCGGACTAGTCCACTGTGACCCACAGTTTGTTTAACCAGGTTTCCATGATGTACGCCTTGTATGTTTCTGGTTTCCAGCCTTTAGTGGGTTCAATGTCCCCCTCCCCAAGAGGTATGTCCACGTCCTAATCTCTAAACCTGTGAATGTGACCTTACTGGAAAGTTCACTTAAGGATCTAAAGATGAGATGATTCTAGTTTAACTATGTGGACCCTAAATCCAATGACAAGTGTCCTTATAAGACACAGGGAGAGGAAGAGACCTTGTGAAGATGGAGTGATGTAGCCATAAGCCAAGAAATGCCTGGAGCCCCCAGATGTGGGAAGAGGCAAGGAAGGATTGTCCTCTAGAGCCATTGAAGGGAGTGTAGCTAGTCTTCGTAACTGTGAGAGAATAAGTTTCTGTTGTTTGAAGCCACCCAGTTTGTGGTGATTTGTTACAGCCCTAGAACACTGATACACTGCCCAGACTCTCACCTAATGAACATCTGTCTCGTCGTTATGGAAGATAACGAACACCTGTTCCAGACACATCTGTGCACACCTGCCATCTGCAGGACAGGTTTCCAAAAGCGGAATCCTGGTTCTCAGTCCTGATAATATTTTCCTCCTCAAATGCATCACATATTTCCTTGCCTTAGGATTAGTAATGCAAATAACAATAGCAACTACTGTGTGTCGAGCACTTTTTGGGTATCCAGCATTATGCCCACACTCTCTTACTTAATCCTCCTCACAGTCCTGTCACACATTTATCATCATCCTCTTTTCGCAGTTGGAACACTGATGTTTAGAGTATTGAAGTCACTTGCACAAGATCATATGCTTACATAAGAGGTTACATAAGAGGCAGGGCCAGGATTCAAACCAACCTCGAACGCCAAATTCCGTGTTCTTAGCCATGATGCTGGATTGAGAAGATAAACCAGAGTGTAGACTTTCTGGCTCTGTTTTGTATGGACATGGTCTGGCATGTCCTGGCCACTGCGTGTGGTGGGTTCTAGGAGGTGACAAACTCAGTTGTAACTACTGGAAGAAGTCTGATCTGACAGGTAGAACATGGGATCCATAGGATATTAGGAGGCTGGTGAGACAGCACCATGCAGATGGTCCATCTTGGTACAGTAATGGGGATCCCAGCAGGTGGACTGAAAATCCAGGAGTTAGAACATCAGTAATAATTACAAACCTTCAATTATTACTAGCTCTTATTATGTGTCAGGGCTTGTTCTAAGTACTTTGTGTGTACTTGCCCATTGTGAAGCAGGTACTGGATCAGCATAGAAGAGAAGTATCAGTAAGTAGTGGGGTGCAACTGCTTGGTGTTCAGGTGCAGGCAAGTTCCTGAGTAAGGAGGCTGCAGGGACATGGCAGGGCCCTAGTTTCCAGGAACAGAGGTACCTGGAAAGTTCAAGAAAGAGATGTCAGCTCAGTCTACCAGGTGGGTGTCCAGTTAATGGAATTGTGAGATGGGAATCCCATCTCAGGAGAGAGGCAGGAGTGTAGTTACTGGAACTGAGGCCCTTCACCAGAGGTCAGCGTGCTGCAGGAATGACTTACACCAAGCCCAGAGGTCACCTGGTGCCTGCTGTGAGTAGTGTAGCAACAGCAGGGCTATGATGGAAACGGTGGAGCTTGACATTGCGTTCCCCAGGGTCATGACCTCGTGGTGATGGTGACATACATGAGGCCCAAAACTTTGTGGAATAAGTTGTTGATGTCATTGTGTTCTGTTCTCATTTATCTCTCCATTGTAACTAGGGAACAGAGGGTTCAGCTATATGATTTCTGGGCTGCACCACACAGCAGACTCTATAAACTCAATGATGGGCTCCTTTGACTAATTTTCATTTTTAATAAAATTATTACCTATACTGGCCTTATTGGTATTTTTTAATTCATTAGGAGCTTAAGGAAGAGCAGTTTCTGTTGGTTCAGCAACCAGAATCATTTTCACTTCCTTGTCTCGTTGGGCCCCATGCCATCTCTTGTTAACTTTTGGCAAAGGAAAATGAAGTAGCTGTCTTCTGTTTTTTTTTTGGTGGGAGAGTATCCCCATCTTGTGGATATGTGCATTGTGTTTTAGCTTCTGCAGAGGTAAGTAGAAATTCACCTGGTTTGGGCATTTTATTGTGAAGAGAGTTCTTAGAGGCTTCCCTGGCCTCCAGGTTTGCCATCGTGTTGGTTCTGGACGGGCAGGCACTGGGCAGGCTCAGTGTGCTCCGTTTACCTTTATCCTTTGCTGCATTGTCACCATTTTCTGAGTCCTCTCAAAATGGTGGTTTCCTTTGCTTCTCCATGTAGTCTTAAGGAACGGGCTGCACGTTCTAAGAGGAGGGGATTTTAATTTTATGTTAATATGAGGGAATTTATTCTGTAACACAGAATAAATCACTGTTAGACTTGAGGGCAGAAATCTCTGATTCTCTTGCTTGAAGATCACTTCCCAACCCCACGCCCCTGCCCTGCCCCCGACCTCAAGCGTGGAAGAAGACACAGTGTAAATAACAGCAGTATCTCAAACCACCTTTCAGAAAGCTGACCGCAAATAAAAGTCTCTTGGTTTGTCAAATGCCAATAGAGTTTATCCAAACAGAATTTGCTTTGCCTTAATTATTCGTTAAGTACATTTCTCCAATTTGCAGAAATTGAACTGAGTCTACTTTATAAGCCATACCATAATGTTCTGATTACTATTTTAAGAAATTAGAGAACTTCAAAAATTATATATGACTTAAGGGCAGAGTATATGGTGGAGGAGCACAGATTAGGACTCAGAGTGATTTTGTTTGGTTCTTAGAACAAAATTCTATTACCTACAGTTAAAATGAATTAAAAAAATTTGGTGCTAAAATGGTAAACTTCACTCTTGAAGCATTCACTTTGGTAAAATTCCTAGATAGCATCAGGCATATGAAGTGCTGTTATAAAAGTTTTTACAAATAGGGGATTTGAAATGATTACCTTCATTGCATAGAATAATGCAAAAGAAGTCTCCTGTTAAAGTAGAAAGAACATTCCTGGAGACAGCGTCTGGAAGCAGAAAATGCTAAGGCAGGTTGTTGATTTGCACGAACTGATGCTTCCCTGTGCTGCGTTCTGTTTGGAAACATTGCAGTAGAGTGTAGCTCCATGAGGGCAAGGCCGCTGTCGGTCTTGTTCCTTGCTGGATCCCTTGGCCTAGAATGGTGTAAAGTAGGGACTTGATATTTATTTGTTGAGTGAATTAATAAATGGGTACATAAAGGTGGCAAGAAACGAAGGTAGGTCTTTATTAGTGACAAATAAGCGAAACTGTAAAATTCAAGAATTAGGGACTTGTATACTACTTGATCGTGGTCATGGTGATAAGAATACATAATTTGAAATAATGTATCACCTAAAAATGTGCATTGTAAATACATGATAAAGTTCATAAAGTGGGTAAAGCTTGAGGTTTGGAGCTAGAAAGACTACGGCCATCTTTTTATAAGGGACACAAAATAGGTTGTGCGATTGATGTCTTAAGTCAGTGGTTCTCAAGCAGGGTGATTTTACCCTCCGTGCAACATTTGGCAATGTCTGGAGACGTTGTGAATTGTCGTGACTTGGGGGGAAGGGTACTATTGGCATCTCGCGGGCAGTGGCCAGGGATGCTAAGTATCCCGCAGTGCAGGAGACGGCCCCCCACAACGCGAATTATCTGGCACCAAGTGTCAGTAGTGTTGGGGTTGAGACCCTGTCCTAATCACTCATAATGGTGTATTAAAATATTGAGCCAGATAAAAAGTCTGTGTTATTGTATGTATCCTATGTCGAATCAGATATTACTTATGAACTAAAGTGTGTAAATATGTAGTAAATGAGTGAATTTTTTCATTTCTTGCTACTTTGGTTCCTGAACTAAGTTAGTTTTGTTTTTAACTGCTGGTTTCTGTTAATAATCAGGGATTCTTTTTATCAATATATTTTAAAAAGCTATTATTTGCTTTCCAAACGGTGCAGTAAACGTATACTTAATGAATCATTGCTGAACTCAGCAGACACTATTATTTGATATAATTATAGCAGCCACACCAGAATGGAATTACTAACTTATCAAAAAATACATTTGATAAATTTTCTGACATTTATTGAAATGCAACTTAGTTGACATTATCTGTTTTAAATGCACTTAACCTACATTCTAGATCTAATAGTTTTTATTTATTTTTTTTACATCTGTGAAAGATTTCTCTTTTCCGTGGAAGAATACTGTGAATTTCCGGGGCAGAAGAGAGCTGGAAAATTAGGGTAATTCCATTGTTTCATTTAGTTTCTCATTCAGACATTGTGAAATGTATCATGTTTGAGTAATTGTATGGAGTGGAAAAGACTATGGAGAGTTTCTTGTATTTATTAACTTTGGCTTGAAAGAAAAGATGACCCTTTTCCCTGGACGTCTCATGACACATCAGTAACTCACTTGGTAGAATCACAGGTGTTGCCTTTGGTGGTCTGATGTTTCTCGTAATAGGCATCTGATACACTGTATGCTGAATCTGTTTTCATGCTTGTGACATTGTTCTTAACTGTTGGGTGCCATCTCAAGTGTCGTTTCTTATGGTGAAAACCGATATTTACTGAGTGCTGAGTTGGTAGCAGGCACAATACTAAATGCTCTTCATGAATTACCCGTTTTATCCTCATCACAGTGTCATGAGGCTGCTACTGTTATGATTCCCATTTTAGAGATAGGATGCTGAGGCTTGGGAAAGAAGTGACTTGTCCACAGTTGGATAACTAGAGGGTAAGGAGGCCAGAATAGGTCACGTTAGCCTGTTAATAATCTTTGCTGTCTTCAAAGGAAGGGTTGATGTGGTGGTGCTACTTTGAGTGGGATACACACAGAGCGAAATCTGACCTTAACTCTAAATTCCAACAGTAATAAAATATGAGTGAAGTATAATTCAACACCGTTTCTTATAGCTCTGCAAGGAGAGGGAAGGCACTTGCTGGTAGAAGAGTTAGGATTTAAAAGGATTACCTTGTTAAGTCAAATTTCCCTCCCCTTTGCTGGCAGTTGGAGCAGAATGTGGAAATAAAGACTTGCAGGAATGCACATGATCTGAGAAGAAGCTGCTTGAGTCAGGTTTAGCTTCTACAGTCTAGACAGACCTGTTTGTGCCCCACGATGCTCTGGTTGTACCTAACAGCCATCCAGGATTGCAGCACTTTATGGAGCCTCCATGTCCGGGAAGATGTATGATTTGAGGTTTGTTCTGTACTTGATGTGCTTGTGTGTGTGCATGCACGTTCGCGTGACTCCCGTTGGCGGTAATGGGGAGGGTAGAGTCTCCTCCCGTGGGCCCTTGGTGCATCCCTAGTGGAGCTCTGGTCCGATGAGGCTGTAACTAGTTAACTGTTCCTAGTCCTCTCTGGTCTGTGAGCAACTTAAGGACAGATGCTGTGTTAATGCCAGTAATAACAGAGGCTCTTTGGATTCTAGGTTCTCTCTGTTTTGCAGATGAAGCAGTTGAGCCAGAGAGGGGTAAATAATGCCTGAGGTTACTCCTCCAGTGGTGGGGAGAGCTGGGCCCCCCCCCCAAGACTGTCTGATGTCAACATCTGTGCCCTCCTCACCAGTCTCTGCTCTCTCTTTTATCTTTGCATCTCTGGCATGTGGTAATTAATCAATAAATGTTAGTTGAATGAATGAATGCTGCTTGTGAACACTTCTAGGTGGGAACCAAGTATAATACATAGTGGTAATATGTTCAAGGATAGGGGCAAGAATCCCTGATACTTGATGCCTGGCTGGATGCCAAGAGGAAGCCCTCTGTTCTTAGGGCCTCTGCCCTGTTTGCGTCTCTTGGGTCTGGATTTCTCAATCTCTAGTCCAGTTTCACAGTCTGCCTCCTGAGCTCTTCCAGGGAAACTTGCCGAACTTTTCTTGATGTTGTTTGGACTTTCACTTTCAGTATGATTTTTCATTCTGACATTCCCTGATTGGAGCCTCCCCTGGTCCCCTGGGAGGGAGGTTTTCACGCTACCCCAAGCTCCAAGACACAACACTGGCCAGGTGTGGGGCACCCCTAGCCATGTGACTGTGGGAGGGTTTGGCCTTTTTGCATCTTGAGTTTTCTGTCTACAATGTGAGGAACTTACAATAATAGATAATCTAGTTCTATAGTTCTTTGCCATTTAAAAAAAATCGTGGACCCTTTTAAGAATCTCTTAAAAAATACACATCATGCTTGCACACATGCACACACACAGAGAGAATTTGTCACGCAATACCAAGGAACCCAGCGACCCTGCTCACTCAAAGCCCATCCATTTACCAGTTATCCCGTATGTAAAAGATCTTTTCTTTATTGGGTTCTATCTTTCTTTGACAGTGTATGACATGCCATGATAAAGTTCTCTCTTAATTACCAAATTTATTGAAACAGTAGTCTTCTGTTAGAATTTGTAAAACTCACCAACCTTTCAGCCTGGGCTTTGAAGCGAAAAAGGAAGGTTTAGAATTACGGTGTAGACTCCCATCAAATAGGTGTTGACAACTCCAGACATTAAGACTTCTGGACAATTCCCTGCTCCCTGCCTTCTGACTTTTTAAATCCCATGCTCTCATCATCTATATTATATACAAATAATGGGATGACTGTTTCTTCCTCAGAGGACTAAATAGTGGAGGGATGTTTCATAGGTAGAATTTTAGCTTTAGAGGAAACATCAGTAATTTATCATCAGTTTATGTTTTAATAGTTAATGGAAGAAGAGCTGCAGTGTCCCACAGAAGAACTTGAACGCCTCTCTTCCTATTGCTCTTGAATTTCACACACACAGCTCCAAAGAGTCCCCATTTTCATGACCTTAAACTCTTTCAAACTCTTCTCACCACCTGCCCTCCCTACCCTCCCAACCTACCCGATCTGTTTTCTGCCAATAGATTTTCTTTTTTATTGTATAAATCCCACCCACCCTTAAGGGGCTGTTTCATGGACCTGGGCTCTCTCCTCTTATGGGGAAGATTTCATACATGAATAATTTCACTTATTTCTTTCATTCCCATCACAGAAACCTGGGGGGCAAGAGGAAACCATCCCACAGGGCATGAATGTATTAGAAGACCATGTGGTACCCACACTGACTCCAGCAGACATTTTCTAAAGTGGAACGTATCTTTCAACAGGCTAGCGTTTTGTTCATAACATTCTTACCCGTCCCTGGTATATTTGAATCAAGTCTTTGTTTCACTTACATGTATTTTCAAAGGGAAATAAGTGCACAGAATCAAATATTTGATTTACAGCAGTTAAGATGGTTAAATGCGAACGTTTTTGGCTTCCCCCCTTTCTCCTCTGTATTCTTTTGCTCCTGCTCTCCCTCCCATTCAATGAGATAGCCTGTTGCTCAAGGACTCTAATGGGATTTTATTTACTGCCTGGTGGAAACAGTTGAAAAAAATTACACGGAACAATCCAAGCATTTTGAAACATTTTCTTGGCAGTTTTTTTTTTTTCTTTTTGGCAGCTAGGGTACGCCTGCTCAAAACATTTTTAATGTTTCACCTTCTTAGTTTCTGCATTTGCCAGTGTAAATGTTTCCAAATTGTTCCCTTGATTTCATTCTTAAGACCCTAGGCAATGAGTATAACATATATACACACACATGAACACCTGTGTATATGTGTATATATGTATATGTAAAGAGAAATTACTCTTGTTCTTTTGGTTTAAAAATGCAATTACTTCTTTTGAGGAGAAATCATGATTGTGAAGTTACAGATATCAGAAGCCAGCTAGTTGAATTCTAAAGGGAGGAACTGTAATAATCATATAAAGTGATGATGATGATCTCATAGAACTTGCCTTGGCATTTATGGACAATCTCATGATACCCATACATCTTAGAAATGAGAAAATCACCAGTTTTCTTTATTTTCCTTTCAACATTTCAGCAGATAAATTGGGGCTTCGAACTTAGTATCTTTTGGGTCCCACATGGGTAGTTTAATGTTGAACGGAAAGATATGAAAAGAGATTTTAGCAGGATAAATGGGTTCTGGTAATACAAGGTAGTAGTTAGCAATGTGAGTTAATGATATATAACTTTCAATATAGTTTTTATAGTCTTTCATATTTGCAAAGTATTTCCACTTTTTATTAATAGTTCTGCAAAACAACTCTTTTGGAATAAGTTTATTTTGCTGTTTCTCTTCTTTAGTGATGTAAGAAGGTTAAATGCACAATCATGCCAAGCAGTGAGAGAGTCAAAACCTAAGGGTTTTTGTTTGAATTTCCTTCTTCCCTTAAGATTTTTGTCTGATTCTTTCTTCTTAAATTTTTTTTTTTTTGCTAGATCTAGGTAGTGTAAGACATTGGAACAAGCAGTTGGCTCTAGGCTTGTTTCTATCATTGCTGACATTTACTTAATTTTTTGATGTTAAGATAGTTACTTAATTTCTTTGGCCTTCAGTTTCCCCATCAGTAGAATAAGGTGACTGGACTAGATGATATCCTAAGTCCCTTTTAGCTGTCCGAATGAACACTGCTTTTCATCAATGAAGTTATAGCTGGCCTCCTTGATGAATGTAGAGTACCAGACCATTATTGCATGAAATACAGATGAAGTCTGGGGAATGGCATAAAGCCATTTAATTGGCTTGCAGTACTCTGTGAGTACCACATAATGATGTTATTTTATTGTTTGGTGTTTTAGAGCTCACAGATTCCCCACTTGCCAGAAATGTGATGAATCCCTTTGGCCTTGGCAAATGGACTGCTTTCATGAATTGCATTACCCGTGGTTATAAACCCCATGCTTTTCTGAGCTAATGTGCAAGGTAATGCTATCTTCCAAATGAAAAAAATTACATTTATTCATTCCTCTAAAGAGAACACATTTTTTCCCACTTTAAAAATAATTCCATTACCAAACATAAACATGCATTATAGGATAGAATCATTTCCAAATTTATGCTCTATATTTTTGTTCTAGTTTGAGTAAATAGTTGCTATGGAACTGAAAACTAACAGACCTTTACTTCTCCTTAAGTAATCTAATTACTTAAAAGTTAACAAGAATGTTTCTATTCCATGTTTTTTTAAAGCACAAAACATATAAATATCAATGTAAAATAATAGCGATCACGAATGCAAGAAATATGTTTATAAAATATAGATGGGGAAAGTTTTTATTATCAGAGTAACCTTATTACAGATAACAATTTTAAATTCTGGACAAAATATAAAATAAGCTATTGGAGGGTATTGGACAGTAACCAAAAGCAGATAGAAATTGGAGGAGAGCCGACTCTTGAAAGAAAGGGGCCCCAAACATCTGTATGGAAACTCTGCCCAAATTGTTGGCTGATCCTTGGGAGACTCTAAAATTCCCAGAGAAAAGCAACAGCTGGAAAGCTGAAAGAACTAAGCAGTTCCAGCCACTGCACACTATGGAGAAAACAGAATTTGGAATTTGAATTCAGCCAAATAACTGTGCAACAAAACAATTTTTGAATCATCTTCAGAATAAGATTCAGAGTCTCCACAACATAATATTCATAATATTCTATGTATAATAACAATCATGAGAAGAAAAGGAAATATTTCTCATAGTGAAGAGATAAAATAGTCAATAGAAAACAATCCCAAGATGACTGAGATGTTGGCCTTAGTATATAAACACTTTAAAAGCATTTGTTATAAATATGTACAAGGAATTAAAATATAGTCTTAATTAAACAACAGATGGGGAATTTTAATAGAAAAATACAAAACATAAAAATATGAAAGTTAGAAAACATAAGTGAACTTGATAGATCAATAAAGTTATTCATTCTAGAGAATAAAGAGAAAATTATTAAAGAAAAATGAAAAAATTCTCAGTGCTATTGGGATAATATCAAGTAATTTAATACTTGTGTAATTATAGTCTCAGAAGGCAATAAGAGAGCAAATGTAGGAGGAAAAATGTTTAAAGAAATAATGACCATTAATTTCCAAGATTAGGTAAAAAACATAAATTTAGAGATCAAAGAAGCTCAGCAGCCCCCCAGGCAAGATGAATAAAAAGGGAAACCACACTAAGGCACTTCCTAGTTAAACAGCTGAAAACCAAAGATAAGAGAAAAATCTTGAAAGCATCCAGAGTCAAAAGACATGTTACATACAGTGGAACAATAATATAAATGATGGGTCACCTATCATCAGGAACAAAGGAGGTTAGAAAATGGTTGAATGACATTTTAAAGTGCTAAAGACATAAGCTATATATTCAGAATTCTGTATCAAAAGAAAAATCCTTCAAAAATGAAGGTGAAATAAGATATTTTTATAAATATGAAAATGGAGACAGTTTGTTATAACATATCTGTACAACAAGAAATTCTGAAGAAAGTTCTTTAGGCTAACAAAAAAACACACCCGATAGAACTCAGCATAATAGACTAATGTGGGATTTATAACATATATATCAATAGATGTAATACATGTAAAAATGTAAGAATTTGTAACAAGTGCTGTAGGAATCTCAAGAGTGTTTGAGACCTGTCAATCTATTATTGTTCTTACAAGAATGAGAAGAGGATCGGTGGCAATTTTATCATGCTTTGTAGTTTTCAGAGTTTTTAAAAAAATGTATATTCTCAGAATTATTCTTACAGGATTATTTGGGAGAGAGGAATTAGTAGGCAATGTTGTGAAGATTAGACTGTAAGAAAATAGAAAGGAAGTGGTGGTGATGGGTGTCTGTATATCACATATTAGAGACACAGAAAGTAGCTGGTACACACCTTTAATCCCAGATATGCAGTAGGATTGCTTGTGCTCAGGAGTTTGAGGTCAGCCTGAGCAACATAATGAGTCACTGTCTCTAAAAAAAAAGGAAAGAAAATAATATCAGGAGCAAACTTTTTTTTTTTTTTTTTTAATTCTGAGAGGTTTTGCTCTGATAACTTGGTGCCTCTGATAGGATGGAAGGAGTGGGGATGGAAGGGAGAGGAAGATGCTGATAAACCCAAGCTGGTAGAAACAATGGCTCTCGTCGCTGTTCCTATAGAATCGTATGTGCCCACAGACTCAGTAGAATTAGGCAGCTGGGTGATGAGAACTTTGCTGAAGGAGTCTTGGTATTAAAAATTATCCTGCTGCTCCCTGGGAGGCCGAGGCAGGCGGATTGTTTGAGCTCAGGAGTTTGAAACCAGCCTGAGCAAGAGCGAGACCCCGTCTCTACTAAAATTAG
>NW_012149618.1:8337984-8338937 GCF_000956105.1 Propithecus coquereli
TTCTATATATTTTTAGT
Organism: Propithecus coquereli; assembly: GCF_000956105.1. NCBI lineage: Eukaryota > Metazoa > Chordata > Mammalia > Primates > Indriidae > Propithecus > Propithecus coquereli. The sequence goes on from NW_012149618.1 coordinate 8,338,002, forward strand.
TGTCCAATTAATTTCTTTCTATTTTTAGTAGAGACGGGGGTCTCGCTCTTGCTCAGGCTAGTTTCGAACTGAGCTCAAACAATCCGCCCGCCTTGGCCTCCCAGAGAGCTAGGATTACAGGCGTGAGCCACCGCGCCTGGCCCATGTTTAACTTTTTAAATTGCTTAATAAACAATAAGAATATAGTATGTAAATATTTCTACATCTTGATTTTCTCACTTAAAATAGAACATAGAAATTCCTCCATAACATTGATATAATTAATTTTAATGGTTATATAATATTCCATTTTGTAAACATACTGATTTATTGAACCATTCTTCTATTAATGGATATTCAACTTGTTTCCAGTGTTTTCATTTTTTTTGCTATATAAAGATGTTAAATATATATCTTTACATACTAGAGTTTTATTTCTTTAAAGTAAATTATAAGGAATGTGATTAGTAGGTCAATGGATATTTCATTTTGAATTTATGTTTTTCTAGATTGGTTTTTAAAGTTTGTTGGAATTCATATTTCTACCAGGAATCCCTAAGAGTATATTTTCCCCTCCACTTTATATCCCTGTCAGCAATGGTTCTATCTTTTTCCCCCCCAAATTTTGCTAATTTGAAAAAATTTAGTGAAGTGTGTGCAAAATGTAATCCTGTTAAATCTGCATTTTCTTAAGTACAGGTGAGGTTGGGCATGGTCATTTGGCTTTATTCAGTGAATTGCTGAATCATGTCCTTTGTCCGTTTTCCTATTGGGTCCTGGTTTGTCTCCCTTGGGTTACCAATTTGTTTTGTTATCAATTTATAAGACTCTTCTGTATCTTATGCTCTAATTTTTCATGTGCAATTGCAGATTTTTTTTGGAATGTATTATTTAGCTATTAACTTTATGGTGTCTTTTTATACACAAACCATTTTTATTTTAAAAAATCAATATAAT
>NW_012149618.1:8340387-8369018 GCF_000956105.1 Propithecus coquereli
CTACATCTGTGAAGAATGATGTTGGTATTTTAATAGGGATTGCATTGAATCTGTAGATCACTTTGGGTAGTATAGACATTTTAACAATGTTGATTCTGCTGAGTCAAATTTGAATTATTTACTAGGAAATTCCAATGTAAAATAGGACAACTCTACTCGGAGCAAGGCTCTCCCGGTATACATAGAAGCTGGAGAGGCACTGCCTTCATCACGTTCTCTCACCAGACCTACCAAGCTGGGGCTTAAATTAGATGTATACCCAACTGAAGTTTGGCTATGAGTCCTGTTGTCCTAGTATAGGAAGATCCAGTATAGGAAGATTTATTCGATTGGATTTTGCTGCTTCTCTTATAGTTTTATACTCATTGTACTCCAGACATATTGAAATAAGCCGTATTTTTTCTTTTTGTACCAGATATATTGGCTTTAGGGAAAAAACCCTAACATTTTCAGCAGCTACAGGATCTTGCAGATCCTGAAGGGCAGTGGATATTTTGTTTCAGCTGGATCAAGCCCTAAAAGAGGATTGGAACAGATGTTTGAATTTGGTTAAATGCTTTCAATATTTATTACTTAGGTGACCTAGTTTAGCAGCAATTGTAATAGAAAAAAACAAGGCCATTTGGGAAAAACAGAGTTTATTGCATTCACCTTAAAAATTGAAAGAATTTTCCCTTTTTATTTATTTAGCTTGAATGTGGGAAAAAAGTAAAACCCTGAGAGAGTCTCTTCCTACTTTGAACAGATATCTACATATATATTACATTAAAAAAATACCATCCCACATGAAATATTTTTTGGTGTGACTGGGGAACAGTTTTGGAACTACAGTTCTCAATGTGGCGGTTTAACTCTGGAAGCTGGGGAGCTTTGGAAGCCATTTCATGGAGCCCTACGCCTTCCACATGAGACGGGGACTGGGGGAGTTTGGTAATGTTTGAGTCAGGGCTGTCAGAGATTCAGTGGCAGGGGCAGACGTGTGATGTGAATTTCCCAGATCCTCCTCAGTACTGTTTATCCCGCCTCCATCTGGAACACTGTGTGCCTCATGGATACCCTGTCCTGCAGGAGAGGGTGCTTGCATTCTCTGTTTGTCCTTGAGTCTTTGGATACCTGTGATAGTGCTTAGTGTGAGGGAGATGCTGGCTAGTAAGAGGGAAAACTGTGAAAGAACAGTTTCTCTGACATGTTCCCACTACCTTTTCCATTCTTCCAGACTTACAGGTAGTGAGGGGGAATTGTATAAAGTTAGTGTCCAAAACCAAAATCCATGAATGTCTCTTCCTGCTTCCATTAGGGTGTGAGATGGAGGGCTGACTAACACTACCATGGAAATGCAATAGCTGCAGCAATGCATGGAGAATGAGCAAAGTTAGGTATAAAGGGTTTCCCAGGCACGTAGATAGAGGTTATTTCCCACATTTGGCAAATGAGACCTTAATCCCTCACAGTGCTGTAAGAAGAGGATTGGTGGAGAACGTGACATCTGACGGTTACAGAGGCTGGGATCTAACGACACGGTTCCAGGCATGGCTGACACAGTCAAGAGCGCTAGAATGCAGCAGGAAAAAAAACATTGACGTGCAATGCGGGATAGAACCATACAGATAGTTACTACTCTAGAATTGGCATCGCAAACAAACAATTGGCTAAATAGGGATAAAAACATATTTGAAATTGGCTGAGAGGAACAAGTCTTACACTGTTTCAACCAGAAATGTGGAGGTTGGAGGCAGGGAGGTAGGAAACCTGCCTTCCTCCTTGTTCCCTGCGGTGCTGGTTTCCTTTTTTTGTTTGTTTGTTTTAAAGGAATCTGGGATCTAATTGCTTTTTTCTGAGTAGGGTCTTTTTTTTTTTTATTTTGGTGAAGTATGTATGTTAATAATATAAACTTTGCCATTTTAACCATTTTAAATGTACAATTTTCTGGCATTAGTTATATTCACACTGTTGTACAACCATCACCACCATCTGTTTTCAGAACTTCTTCATCACCCCAAAAATGAACTCTACCTATTAAGCAATAACTCCCTATTCCTCTTCCCCTAATCCCTGGTGATAACCTCTATTCTATTTTCTGTCTCATAAGTTTGCCTATTCTAGGGCCCTCATATAAGTAGAATCATATAATATTTGTCATTTTTTGTCTCTTTCATTTAGCGTAGTGTTTTCAAGATTCATCCTTGTTACAGCATGTATCAGAATTTCATTCTTTTTTATGGTTCCACAATATACCATCGTGTGTACATAATCTATTTTGTTTATCCATTCATTTGTCCAAGAACATTTGGGTTGTTTCTACCTTTTGGCTATTATGAATAATGCTGCAGTGAACATAGGAGTGTAAGTTATGTTTGAGTCTCTGTTTTCAGTACCCAGGAGTGGAATTGCTGAATCATATGGTAATTTGGTGTTTAGCTTTTTGAGGAGCTGCAGAACTATTTCCACAGTGGTTTGGTGCCAGGTTCCTTGACTCTTTTACAGACTTGTAGGTACAACAGTATGAACAACTGACCCTAGGGTTGCTGCACTTATTATTTATAAATAACTTCAAAAATTTTCCTAAATAATGCTTTTATGTAATAAAACCTTTAAATACAAACTTTGCATTTTTCTTAACTGTACATTCAGGCAGTCTTTGAATATGAACTCTAATATTATCAGAGGGGTGAAATTCTGTCTTTGTTTTGTCCTTATTGGAGGAGGGGAGAGAAAGAATCGAATACCCTTGTGTGTGTATTGGGTATTGTGCTACATATTTTCACACTTAGAAAAAATATCACATTTCCTGATTGTTTTCACATAACTTTGTGAGGTGATGTCATTACCCTTATATTGCAATGAGGAAATTAGGTAACTCTCCTCTTCTTTCCCACCATAAGTGGTAAAGCTTGGATTTGGTTCCAGTCTTAGGATTCAGTTTAAAAGTCTTGCAGTTGGCATTTCCACAGTAGGCCAGGAGCCTTAATTATTTGTTAAACTGTTTACATTTTGGAATTTTTTTGGTGGGGGGATTGTATTAGTTAGGTTTTCTCTGGCACCTCCTAGTTTAGATAAATAGGAGATGGCTGCAATTCCTTTTTAATTTGGGTTTAGGGAGGCTGTCAATGTAGCAGCTCATTTTTGACAAACTCAGGACTTTAGTTATTAACAATATTTCCTTCAATGGTTACTTGTTAAATAACCTATTCAGTTCAAGGTTTTTAGTCTTTTATGTTTTTCAGAGCTTTTGAGTACAGTTACCTCATCCTTTGCAGATAGGATATCTGCTTTGTTAGCATGTAGCTTTAATGATTAAAAATGGAAGAGAAGAAGGTGTGCCTTGTGTCTAGGCCACGTGAAGTTAGGATCACCTCTCTGGCCTAATGGGGCTTCCAAAAGACACTTTAGGAGGTTCTACAGTTTTGACCTTTCTTCTCTAGAGTCTAAATTTTTGTGTGCCTGGCCCCATCATTTCTGTAGTCCTGTCAGGGGCCATGGGCTCTTTATTCATATATCAGTTTTAATTGGTGATAGTAGCCCATGTTCAGAACGGGATTTGTCAACCTTGGTACCATTGACATTTGGCCCAGATACTTTTTTTGTGGGGGGCTGCCTGTGCATTAGGGATAGTTAATAGTGACCCTGGTTTCTTACCCACTAAATTGCCCATACGCCATCTCCAAATCTTGACACTTAAAAATGTCTCCAGACATTGCCAAATGTCCCTCAGGGGCAGATCCACCCCCTAGTTAAGAACCACTGGTAAAGGAAAATTGGTTTCACAACTACTTGGTTGTGTTGACCATGCTTATCACCACTATTAACGTTGCCTTATTTTCTATATTTTTCCCTCGAATAGCTACCTTCTTTCATTTTAATTACTCAATTCCTTTTGTCTCCTTCATTTATGTCTAAGACGGAATTTTGATTGGTCTGTCTCCTACATTTATATTTTCAAAGTAATCTTTTCTTTCCTCCTGTTCTCCTGGCTTCGATTTGCTTGTTTCATTTTACTTTTGCTGTGTTTATTCTGGCATCCTCCAGTTCTCCCTTACTCTTTCACTGGCAGTCTGTATGTGCTTTCCTTTCGTCTGTTCATCAGCAGCCTTTTATGTCCCCATTCTTTTTTGGTCTGAGAGGTAATTCCTATGAATGGGGTCACTGACCACAAATACTGGTCTCTCTTTACGTGTGTGTATTATACTGCCACGAGGCATAAAGGTTTGCTTTTTCCTTGTCATTCCCTGTGTGCACATTGTCCTTGAGTACTGTCCATGGGGAAGAGGATTTCTCCATCAAATCACAGCTGACATTTTCCATGCGCTCTAGTGCCTGCCCTGCTTGCTCACTGAGTCGTGTTCACTCAGGCTCCCCAACAACTGCAAGGCAGGTGGTGTATGGACGATTGCTTGAATTTTGCAGAGAAGCAGTGGCCTGGAGAGACTTGAGGTGACCCCCTGTGCCTTCCTCCTGCATTACTGTTTCCTCTTCTGCTTTTTCTCACTCCGGATTATAAACCCTAGGACTCTCAACATAGCAGAAAGGGTTAGATCGTGTTGGATCACTGTCTGTGGGAAACTTCTTATAGCCTGTTGGGGGTTCCCTTCTGTGAGGTCCGAAGCCCTTTTCTTAAGTGGAAATAGCCTTGTGTTTTGCCAGAACCTCCCACCCTCTCTGCAGGTCAAATAATGGATTTAGTAGAAATATGGAAAAGTTTAGTCTGTCCGTGTGCCAAAATTGCCACTAGGAAGGCAGCAGTGTAAACAGTGTGTGACTAATCCTTTCTTTTAAGGAAAGCAGTTTTTAGGCGATTGTTTCCCCTCTGCTTACAAAGACACAGGTTTCCACAGATTTGAGTCTTCATGTGGCCAGCTGTACCCTAACCTCTGGCCCATTTCTCGTGTTCTTTCTTTTCTGTGTGTCACCAGCATGTCCCCATCACGTATCTCACCTACGCGGTCACATGTCTACTCCTGCCACTCCCAACACCACACTGTTGATGTTGCCAGAGACCTGCTACCCGGCCCAGTTCGTATTTCCCTGCTCTTCTGCAGCAGTTTGTAGGAGATCCTCTCTCCCTTCTTCCTGGAAGCTTTCTTCCACTTTTTTCTGGACTGACATTATTCTTGTTTTTCTCCTCTATTCTCTTTTTGCCCCCATCGCTAAGTGTGCATATCCTCCAAGGATGTGTGGTTCCATGTTTGCTTTTTTTTTTTTCCTGAAACATTTTTGCCGTTAAAGAGGTTGGTCTCTCTTAGAATGTCACCATTCCTAAACTCAGAGGCTTTCCCTGATTGTGCCCTAGACATCTGGCCCATGTTTCTGTCTCTAAACTAATGTAATCCTCTTCCTCAGACTGGCCCTTTCTTCTGACTGCTATGACTTGTCACACCTCTTTGCACTAACTTTTCCCCCTGGCAGTAAACCAAAAATATTCTTCCAGTCCACGAGGCTTGAGACCTCCCAGTATTGCAGGACTCCTTTCCCTTTTGTCCCCGGCCCTCACTCATTTAATCCTCAAGTCCTGTTAGTTCTTCTGGTAGTTACTTCCATGTAGCTCCTTTTTGGTTTAGTCACTTTAAATGTTGTCTAAATGCTTCTTGCTGTAGTACTAGGTGAAGATTTAACATATTTACTTTACCCCTTGTCTCCAGCCTTCCTCCCAAAGTCATTGTAGGCATACCTCAAGGACATGGAGGGTTTGGTTCCAGACCACTGCAATAAAGCGAATGTCTTAATAGGGTCACACAAATTTTTTGGTTTCCCAATGCATATAAAAGTCCTGTTAACACTAAACTTTAGTCTGTTATGTGTATAATAGCATTATGTCTAAAAAAAAAATCTATATTCCTTAATTAAAAAATAATTTATTGCTAAAAATGCTAATGATCATTTGAGCCTTCAATGAGTTATTTTCTTTTTGTTGGTGGAAGGTCTTTCCTCATTGTTGATGGCTGCTGGCTGATCAGGGTGGTGGTTGCTGAAGGCTGGGGTGGCTGTTTCTTAAAATAAGGCAACAGTGAAGTTTGCCACATCAACTAACTCTTCCTTTTGTGAAGGATTTCTCTGTAGTATATGATACTGTTTGATAGTGTTTGACCCATGGTGGAACTTCTTTTCAAAATTGGAGTCAGTCCTCTAAAACCTTGCTGCTATTTTATCAACTAAGTTCATGGAATATTCTAAATCCTTTGTTGTCATTCCACAATGTTCAGAATATCTTCACCGGAAGTATATTCTATCTCAAGAAACCACTTTCATTGCTCATCCATAAGAAGCAACCTTCATCTGTTCAGGCTTGACCATGAGATTACAACAATTCAATCACATCTTCAGGCCCTAATTCTATAATAATTCTAGTTCTCTTGCTATTTCCATCACAGCTGTAATTACTTCCTCCACTGAAGTCTTGAGCCCCTCAAAGTCATCCATGAGGACTGGAATCAACTTCTTCCAAACTCTTGTTAATATTTGGAACTCCTCCCATGAATCTCCAATGTTCTTTCGATTTGCTTTGCCCAGATTCATCAGAGGAATCAGTATCTGTGGCAGCTATAGCCTTACAAAATGTATTTCTTAAATATTAATAATAAGACTTAAAAGTCAAAATTACTCCTTGATCCATGGGCTACAGAATGGATGTTGTGTTAGCATGCATGAAAACAACATTAATCTCTTTGTACTTCTCCATCAGAGTTCTTGAGTGACCACCAGGTGCATTGTCAATGAGCAGTAATATTTCCAGTATTTTTTTCTGAGCAGTGGGTTGTAACAGTGGGCTTAAACTATTCAGTAACCCATGCTGTAAACAGATATGCTGTCATCCAGGCTTTGTTCCATTTCTAGAGCTCAAGCGAGTAGATTTAGCATAATTCTTAAGGGCCCTAGGATTTTTGGAATGGTAAATGAACATTGGCTTCAACTTAAAGTCAACAGCTTCATTAGCCCCTAACACAACAGCTTCATTAGCCCCTAACACAAGAATCAGTCTATTCTTGGATGCTTTGAGGGCAGATAATTGACTTCTTTTCTTTAGCTATGAAAGACTTAGATGGCATCTCCTTCCAATAGGAGGCTGTTTTGTCTACGTGGAAAATATGTTGGTTATTGTAGCCACCTTCATCAGCGATCTTAGCTAGATCTTCCCGATGACCTGCTGCAGCTTCTCCATCAGCACTTGCTGCTTCATTTTGCACTTTTATGTTATGGAGATGACGTCTTTCCTTAAACATCATGAACTAACCTTGCTAGCTTCAAACTTTTCTTCTGTAGCTTCTTCACTTCTCTTAGCCTTCGTAGAATTGAGGAGAGTTAGGGCCTTGCTCTGGATGAGGCATTGGCTTAAGAGAATGTTGTGGCTGGTTTGATCTTCTGTCCAGACCACTCAAACTTTCTTCATGTCAGCAGTAAGGCTCTTTCACTTTCTTATCATTCGTGTGTTCCCTGGTATAGCCACTTTTCATTTCCTTCAAGAACTTTTCCTTTGCATTCACAACTTGGCTAAATGTTTGGTGCAAAAGGTCTAGCTTTTGGCCTGTCTTGGCTCTTGACATGCCGTCCTCACTAAGCTTAATTATTTTTAGCTTTCGATTTAAAGTGAGAGCTGTGTGACTCTTCCTTTCACTTGAACACTTAGAGACCATTATGGGGTTATTAATTGGCCTAATTTCAATATTGTGTCTCAGGGAAGGCCCGAGGCCTGAGGAGAGGGAGAGGGGCAAGGAATGGCTGACCAGTGGAGCAGTCAGAACACACCTAGCATTTATTAAGTTTGCTGTCCTTCGTGGGTGTGGTTCATGGTGCCCCCAAACCATTAAGATAGTAACAGCAAAGATCACTGATCCCAGATCATCATAACAGATATAATAATAATGAAAAAGTTTGAAGTATTGTGGTCATTATCAAAATATGACACAGGCACAAGTGAGCACATGCTGTTGGAAGATGGTGCTGATAGACTTGCTTGATGCAGGGTCACCACAAACCTGTAATTTGTCAAAAATGCAATATCTGTGAAATGTAATAAAGTGCAATAAAACAAGGTATACCTGTATGTTTTTTTTTTTTTTCTTTTTAAGAGGGAGGGTCTTACTCTGTTGCCCAGGCTGGAGTGCAGTGGTACGACCATAGCTCAATGTAACATCGAACTCATGGGCTTAAGCAATCCTCCTGCCTCAGCCTCCTGAGTAGCTGGGACTACAGGTGTGAGCCACTGTGCCTGACTACTTTTTAAATTTGCTGCCCAGACTGGTCTTGAACTCTCCTGGCCGCAAGTGATCTTCCCGCCTCATTCTTTCAGAGTGTTGGGATTACAGGCATGAGCCACTGCACCCTGTGTACCTGTATTTTGTATTCATTGTTTTTCTGTCTCTACAAACTCAAACAGCACATTTAAACCTTGATTTTCTTCTTCTATCAATTTTATGTGATGAGATCATGAATGTTCTCTCATGACCCTTCATTTGGTAAGATGAGGGCACTGGCCCTCCTAGTCTTTCCTCCACTTCTTCTCTTCTTTTTCCAGAATTTTCCAGCCTCTTTCAGCTGATTCTGTACATTTATATCACCAGAGGTGCCAGCATGGGTTGCTTCTAACAGTTACAGCATTGACAATATGTTGTCTGTGTATGAACGACTCGGTGCAAAGCCAAATAGGGTGCTTGGGTTTCTTCCCTCCGTGTGTGTTCGTTGCCAGCATCCCTGTGCTTCTTGAAGGAGAATATTTCTAGTATCTCATTTGAATGGATTCTCTTTTTTTCTGTATTCATGGCATTTTTCACCATATGGTCAAGTGTTTTCAGAAACCTCAATTATATTTCCATTCTGACGATTCCCCTTTCTTCCCTTCCCAAATCATTCTCCCGTAGCTCCCTGCCTTCCTGGTTGCCCAGCAAGCTTCCTTTTACAGGAAACATGGGAAACCAGCCTTTATGCTAGGGGAACTCGAAATGCCAGAACAAGGGAACTTTACTCTGGCAGAGTAAGTTTTGTGGTTCATCCCAGATAATTGCATTCTTTTGGAGAAGAATACTGATTTTATTCTCTGAAGGGTGAAAAAAATTTGACTTCTAGATGGTCTGTTTGCTTGAGTTGGGAAGAACGATTGTCTTCATATGTTGACTTTCACTTGCGACACCAGTGTTAAGCCCTACATCTCCTCACAACCCTTTGCATTACTTGGTTTAAGTGCTCAGAACCTTTCTGTGGTATCCTGACAAGGCCGCTTTGTCTGCGTGTGTACTCTGACAGAGTGATTCTGACCTGTGTCCTTAAGCTACGGGTTACAATGCATCAGGGAATCCCAAAGTCATGAAATAAATGTGGTGGTTCAAGACTGTGTTATTATAAAAGAATGGATTAGTAGAGAAAAATATCAGGATATCCTGCACATAGTAAGGTACACGCTGTTTTATAAAACTCGTTTTAGTTATACAAAACCACAGACATGTATGTAGCTATGTACTGGATCTCCATATAAATGTACTTCTTACTGTGGGTTGAGGTAAAAGAAGTTAGAAAGACTATTTTTTTAGGCCATGGTTTCCTCCACCCTGTTAAAACAGTCAGTGTTTCTCAGTGTACTTTGAATCTCTTAGAAATTTATTGAAATGTCTCGTGTGTTTATTAATGGGTGATATGAAGCGTGTTTTGTAACCTGCGTGGCACAGGTACTGACCAAGCGGAAGGAAGGCAGGAGCAGAGACCAGTGGTCTCCAGCTGTGCCGTATGTTAACTCCTTGTTTACAGGATTGAGAGGACATCTTGGGGGGCCCGGTGGAAAGGGAGGTCCCCCAGTGGAGGGCACTTAGGGGCTTGGGGCAGCTCTTCACCAGTCCAGAGTCTTCAAATATTTTAAACTGCTAGGGTGGCTGTACTGTTGTGTAACTGCCAAATATCAACTCTGGATTCATATCTTTTTTTTTCTTACCTATAATTTTAAGGACATCTTTCGAAGAAGGGGAGATAAATAGGTGTCCCCCAAACCATTTTGAACCAGAAGCCGTACAGTTTTTATTTTTAATCTAATTTTCTCTTAAGTTTAGTTCCTCCCCCTTTAAAAAAATAGTTACATTGCTATAACTAATCTCATATTCACTAGTGATAGTTAAGCCTTTTTTTTTCTGGGAGAGGAGGATTCGGGGAGGAAATCCCAACTTAATTAAAGGGAGAGGCATTTTTCCTGAAATACTAGGAGTAAAAGAAAGGAAAGGAAAAAGAGTTAAAGGGGATGTGTATTTGTAAGGCTGAGAGGTGGTCCAAAGTGGAAATAACTGTGAATGATGACATTAGGGAAGATGGTAGGCACCACCTATGAAGGGGAAGGTTAGGAAGAGAGAGGAGAATGGTGATTCCACTTAGTAAGTATTTGTGGCATTGAGTGATGGGGCAGTTTCCTCTGCTTGCCCCAGCTGGTGTACCATCCATGGCTTTGCCTCTGTCTCCGGCGCTGTGAAGCAGAGGGGCATCAACCTGACTGCAGATACCTGCCACGGGGGGAAGTGGGGAAAGAGGCGGATTGGTGGGCACCTGTGTGTAGCTCCATATTTGCAATGTGTTTGTAACCTGGGGAGTATGTATATAGTAGTGGGACCCAAGTACTAATTTCCTTAGTGGCTGAGGGTCGTTACTCAAGTTCTAGACCTGGTGCCATGTTGTCTTTCTTGTTTGTTTATTACCTTGCTGTTCTGTTTAGGGGAAAGGGGCCCATGCATATATATGCTTTCCGCTCATTTCTTGCTGTCCCTGCTTCGATTTTGAGGGGAGAGAAGGGAGGACCTCAACTGGAAGGCAGACCCAGCATTTTCACCTTCCTGGCGATGATCAGGGCAGGAATTAGTTGTAGTCGCCCAAGGTTTCCTGGAATGCTAGGTTTTCTTTTTTCTTTTCTTTTCTTTTCTTTTTTTTTTTTTTTTTGAGACAGAGTCTCACTCTGTTGCCTGGGCCAGAGTGCTGTGGCATCACCCTAGCTCACAGCATAGGTTTTCTTTTTCTGAACAGGAGCTAGTCTGTATGTCTCTCAGTGGGTCACAGCAACATAGTGACAGGGCGACAGCGTGCCTGGAGCGCAAGTGGCTTCTGAGGTGAGTGGGAGGGCTTCTCCTTTCCACAAGGCTGACAGAAGAGAATTGTGGTTCTTATCAGTCACCACCAGATGTGTCCAGCTGTTTCACTTTCTACTCTGTCCCAACCAAACATATTTAAAGTTCAAAACAACACTTACATCATCAAAATAAAAGTGTTTACAATGTTAAGCCTTAGGCTTTTAGTAATTTAGTCATTAGTCTGGTGACAAAGGGAGTGGCCTTGCGTGGTATTGCGTCTGGGAAAATCCAGGCCCAAGATGGATTTTCCAGGCTTTCTTGAGACCACAGGGTTTGGTGTGATAGGTCTAGATCCCTGACTGGTTAAGAGGGAAACACCCTAATCCCAGCTTCTTCTGTTCCTTCTCTCTCATGAATGCCTTGTCCCACAGAATAGTTCATTCGTCAGCCCCAACTAGAATGAATTCAATAGAGTGAGTCTATTCAAGATTCTTTTATTACTTGTGGTGAGACATTGTATGGGGGCTTGACAGTTTACTTTTTGCACTGACCTGCCATGGTGTCATTTCTTCCCCTTGTCCCTTGTTCAGTTAGTCCCTCCTTAGGGTTAGTCTTTTGGGTCAGATTACACTGGACAACAGGTTTCCTTTTAAAGGCTTCGTTTGCTGCTAAATACGCTGTTTTAACCATTTCAGTAGCAATTTTGCATATTCTGGAATTAGTTGGTGTATCTTCTTTATATTTTTCATTACTTATTAGTCTTAGCTAATGATTTCATTTCTCTTCCTCAGGGAATAATTGAATCTGGGCAAAGGCTTGTTATTTTAAAGTATGCATTACATGCACTTGGAAGAGCTCTGTCACAGAAAATAAAGGGTTGGGCCAGGAGTGTGAAAACATGGTAATCATGTTCAGAAGTCCCCAGAGGTCTTGACTTGCGTTATTGAAAAGATAATGAGATTATGATTAGTTACTGTTCTTGTTATTCTTAGGAACTAGTAATTATAAACCATTTAACTCTAATAGTATAATTTATATCATTATGAGATACAGCATAAAAAATTGTTTCCCTAAGGCATCATCATATTTCAAAAGGAAATTAAAATTATTTTATAATTTTTTTTAAGTTTTTGTGTGTTCAGATTTGTATGAGCATCTTTTTTTCCTCAGCCCTGTGTGGCAGAGATTCCATTCTACAGATTAGGAAACTGAGGCTTAAGGAGGTTGACCAACTAACCTTCCAGTGCTAGGCGGAGTTGGAAGGTGCCATGGTACCATACAGGCTCTAATTGTTTGTAGTTGATTTTGCTTAACTGATCCAGGTGGGCATTTCTCACATAATCCCCTTCCCGTCCTCTCTTCCCAGTTTTCCCCTTCCTGTTTCCGATGCTGCTCACTTATTTATGTATGTACCTGTTTGTATGTATATCTTTGTCTTTTTCTTAAATATAAATGCTGTGTGTTTTGCATGAAGGCTTATGGTCACTGTTTTCTGAATCCTCTGATAAAATCCACATGTGATGATCTATTTACTGTTATGCTTCTTGACTAGACGGGCAGAGTCCCTTTCATGTTGGAGATTTCCAAGGGTAAGTTGTTAGTTCCTTCCTTATATGCCACAAATGGTCAGCTATGGTATTTGAAGGGAACCATGCGCCTCGTGTATAATTTATGCTCCTTTCTAAATTGAATTAATTTCTTGTTCTTTTCTTCTTAGTTGACTTTTAAAAGGCCATTATTTATTTCCTTGTCTTTGTTTTGTTTCTTCCCAGAGTGACACCCCTTTCCTCACAGAATGTGAGGATACATCGTGGCCAGACCCAGGAATATGTGCTCCAGCCCAAGTACTTTCCAGCCCAGAAGGTGGTTTCAGGAGAGCAGTCCACCGAAGGTTCCTTCCCTTTAAGATACAGGCAGGATCAAGTTGCAGCGCCTTTTCAGCGTGAGTATAGTCTAGTCAATCATCTTCCTAAGTTATAATATCATAGTTTGGAAACACTTTGTTCAATTTCGATGGCTTTCATGTGTCACAGTAGATAAAATTCAAGAGTCATTAAAAAACCCACAGTGGTTCCTAAAACAACCAGACAGCAGATGTTTAGCATGGTTTCCTTCTTCTGAGGAAAGGCAGTATTCCTGGATTTTGGAAATGAATCTGAAATGCCCTGCCTGTAGTTCTGTTTCTGCAAGATGGCTCCATTTCTAAGACATATTTCCTCTAATTTTAGGCACAGTCATATGTCTGACATGTTTACATTGATAAAATATTTTCTTAGTAAGCTAGCCAGGATTCATTCCTTATGAAATGTCTGAAATGTCCTGCATGACTCTCTGAGGTTCACCTACTGTGGATATTTTTATGTTATAAGGTCCACCTCCTTTTTAGTATATCAAGCAGCTGGTGTGACAGATTTTACTCTGAAGTTGTAAAGCACTATTGTATCAGTGGCAAGCTTGGTTAATATCTCGCTATGTGGGAAGCTCAAGGACAAGTCCTGGCTCAAAGGGTGGGGAATGTGATGATTTGTGGTTTAGGTATTACAGAGTGTCTGCTGGCAGCATCTGGAGAAAACGTTCTGGAGCGAGGCGCAGACCATCCAAAGGCGAGAGCTAGACGCACACTCTCGTTCCAGCGGCTTCCTGCCCTGTCGCATGTTGACTGATTGCCTGCACCATAAGCAGTGAAAGGGAATGTCAGCTATGATGTGGAAAAGGACTGTCTTTCACCACCATGAATAGGGTGAAGGGCTAAGAGAGACTTTTTCCTACTGTTTGACACTTGGACTCCATATCTGTTGTGCGTTTGATTCCCTAGGTCTGTTCCCACCTCCCAGTTTCTGTACTGAACCTAGAGTGATTTATTCTTCTCTCATAATTGGTCATTTAACAAAAAGAATTTGAGATACAGGCTTGTACATCCGCTTTTCATCTTTTGAGAGTTCTGCGCGGTGACTGGTGGCTGGACCCCAGAGCAATAGTTTGGTGTGGTTTATTGGGAGGATGAGGAAGCATGCCCTTAGGGAAGAATATAGAAATCATTTAGATCATCTCCTTGCCTTTAGGCAAGATCACTTCCAAGTCATCTGCAAAAGAATGGATGTTACCTATCTTATTTTTTAAAGATCCTTTGATTTGTTACTTAATAGCTTGTTTCTCTTATGTGACTATCCCTTGAGTATATAATTTTCTAATCTTAATTTTAAAAATAAAAAAAAAAGATACTTCTTATTTCCTTTGGGGTTTCATTTAGATGATATTTTTTTAGAAGCTCTCCAAAATTAGAGTGTGATGGCAAGAGAGTTTTTGAAAGTTTATGGTCATACTGATGAAGAAGAGAATTCTGAATTACATGGAGGTGTCAGGAAAAGATGATTTGAGAATCGCTGGTATTAAGACTAGAGATTACACTGCTTCAGTTTGTTATCGATGATTTGTTATTGAAAGGAAAATTCCTATTGGGTCTGTGTAATGTATTTTAAACTCTCAAACCTTGGTCGAACTATTAAATATGTCGTGGAAGATGAAATCATATTTTAGAATTATAATTATCTGTACTGTTCATAATATTCCCACTCATCTGTTAAAATGTATTTTCTACATAGTGGGGATCTAGCAAAGGAATGTAGACTAACACAGTATTGCAATGATGGAGTTCTCAGCTCAGAGCCCCCAAAACATGGCTCTTGTGCAAAACGAGGCCCAGAAATTAACTGAGAGGGGCATATAGGAAGGACAGGAAGGGAAATGTGACCATTTTTGCTGAGGCCAGAGCTTTACTGAGAGCTGGAGGGCTAATTGGAAAGTTTTAAAAAGAGATAATTTGGCAGGACCATTAAGGATACTGAAATAGCAAAACTGAGGAAGAACCACAATGGGAAGACTAAAACTGGAAAGGAGGTGTGGGTAGTAGGAAGGACCTAAAAGTATTCCGTCTCCATACACTCCCACTTGAAGAGGAGGCTCCAGGGAAACCTTACATGGAACAGAAAGGAAGGAAAAATGAATAAAGAAAGTCTGAGGAAAAGTAGAAGCTTTTAGTATCTTTATTTTCATCTTTACAGAAGAGATCAAATGCAAACAGATTAAATTCTCCTTGAGCTGAAAGATTTGAAGGGCAAACAGAAGCTGATAATTCTGACTCTTAAATAGAAGATATTAAGATTAGTTGTGAATTAGTTGATGTATCTTGGGGTGAAGTCGATGGATTGGTGTGTGCCATAGCAGTCCACTGCTGTTAATTTTAAGAAGCTACTAGGACTAAAGAGAACATTTAGGTTGGCAGAAACAAGTCCTATTTTCCCCTTTTAAAGGGGATAAAATAAAAAGGTGGTTTACAGTAATTAATTACCAATTAGTAGGCTTAATATTGTTATCTTGCAAGTAGCAATAACAATGTATACTTAAGCTCTAAGTGCTGTGTAACTTAATAGCTCATCATAGGAGGAGACAGTAGTCTGCAAGCCCAGGGGAATAAGGATTTGCTATTGACACCTGGTGAGAGAAGACAGCATTGGTTAGAATAAGCAGGGAAGGGATGAGGGTAGAGGTCATGAATTTAGTGAAGTGAAATAGGTTAATGTGCCAAGTGTAGCACTCTCCAGATAAAACAAATTATTCGTAGAAGGAAACAAACCATCAAGTTGCTAGTAGAAGTGCTCTCTTTTGTGAGGAATGAATATTTTATTGGAATTCCTGGAGTTTTGGTATGATAACTGGACATCCCTGTCCGATGCTAGTTGGACCAGCACTGTTCCTGTTTTGGTTCTGTGTATTTACCGGCCTGCAGAGTTACTTCTGAGGTAACTTGCTATCCTGGGTTGGTTCTCTGGTCACTGCTAAAGGATCAGCTATACTGATAAATTAATACCTTGGTGCTCTGCTCTATGCATTAGTGTTAAAAGAATTTAGTTTGAATGAGTATCATCTAGAGCAAAGGTCAGTAAATTTTTCTTAAAGGGCCTGATAGTAAATATTTCAGGCTTGTGAGCCAATAGGCAAATTGAGATGTTATATAGGTACCTATACAGTTATTTAAAATGCAACCACTTAAAAAAGTGAAAATCAATCTTGTAGTTTGTAAAAAATTGGGCGACTGGCTGGGTTTGGCTAATGGGCTATAGTTTGCTGCCTCCTCATTTGGACACGCACAGTCTCTCACTCTACTGAAAACTTCTAGATTTGGGACCTGATCAATTGGTGCCTGGAGCATGTTGCCCAAGGGACCATGCCTGTAACCACTGCCCTTCATTGTCAGGGCCCCCAGCAACCCACCCTCCACACCATGATACTTCTCAGCTACATATCCGCTTAGTTTGAAAGCAGCCAGAAAAGCATGTACTACCCCAAAACTACTGTGCCTGATAAGTCTAGTTACTTTTAATGTTAGAGTGGCAGGCCAGGTAGCAGTTGGCAAAGTGATGGATGTTACTCCTGGTTGTTTATAAAAAAAACCTTTTAATATTGGTGGAAATAACATTTTATTGAATGAACCAGTACTGGTCATATCACTGCACAGTATCACATTAAGATACTACTTGAGTTCCTCAAAAAAGTTAAATATGGAGTTACCATAGGGCTTAACAATTCCACACCTAGGTATATACCCAGAAGAACTGAAAACATATGTTCACACAAAAACTTGTACACAAACGTTCATAGCAGCATTATTCATAACACCCAAGAGAGTGGGAATAACCCAATTGTCCATCCAGCTAGTGAGTGGATAAACAAAATGGATATATCCAAACAATGGAATATTACTCAGCTATAAAAAGGAATAAGATTCTGATACATGCTACAGTTTGGGTGACCTTTGAAAACATACTGAGTAAAAGAACCCAGACAACATCCTATATGATCCCATTTGTATAGAACATCCAGAATAGGCAAATCCATAGAGAAAGTAGATTAGTGATTGCCAAAGACTGCGGAGAGGAGAAATGGGGAGTGACCATTTATAGGTAAGGCGTTTCTTTTGGGGTGATGAAAATATTCTGGAATTAGATGATCATGGTGGTTGTACAACTTTGTGAATATGCTAAAAACCACTGAGTTCTTACACTTAAGGGTGAATTCTATGGTATGTGTATTATTTCTCAACAATCACAAAAATATGTATAAGAAATCATTGCTGAATAGGTAGTTATAGATGACTCAGTATCAGCTCCAAGGAATGGAGCTCATCAGCTCTCAGAAGTCCCAAGCATGGCGTGTGGTGGAAGGTAACCTCCTTAGTGACTTGTAGGAAAAAATTCAGTATGTAAAACAAAATTCTATTGTACATAGTTTAGTAGTAGTTTTAACCCAGAGGAAGAAAAACTGAAATGACATACATTTGAAAAAGATCATCTTATAAAAATGGTCAGTCAAGATTAAAATAGCACATGTTTAGGAGCAAACCCAAGTAACTCACACACACACAGATTAGTTTGGCACAACCCACTAGAAAAAGACCTTGAGGGTAGTAAGTGTCCACATCATACTGTTTACTGTTGAAGTAAAAATATTATGGGATGCTTGATAAAACGAAAACCAGAAAATAATATTTCTGTTATAGTCTTTGGTAGAAGGACATTTTTATCATCAGGGTTATAAGACACTGGGGAACTTACTAAGATCATAGAGTTACTTTTAAAGAAATCTTTAGGATATGCAGCAATAATATCCATGGAACTGAAATGGTTCCCTAGACAACTGGTTTCCAGACTGCACCAAGAGGAGTCCTAGAACTGAAAGATTAGGGAATCTCTGATTTAAACATTTGCTTGTTTTGTCCCCTTTTTTACTGTATCACTTTAATATTTGAAATGATTTAGAAATTTGAACTTCTCCAAAGTGGATTTCTTATTGCTAATTTCAGTTGTTTTCCTATCAGGATGGGCTTAGATTTCAAATAGGTTACTTATTTTTCAAAGTCTTCTAAAATTTTAGTTTTTTAAATTCAATAAAGCAGAAATTTTAAATTTCAGGAAAGGCCGATGTTACGTTTTATATGCTGACTTCCTAAAGGTCTTTTAAACAGATACAACTCAGGCTTGTTAAAAAATTGCCAGTGTATCTTCTGTTGTGTAAGATTGGGGGGCGAAGGGGGAAAGGACTGGCATTTGCAAACACAAAGTACTGTTAGATTGCAAAAAAACATAAAATGAGGACCCCCAGTTTTTACTTAAAGTGTTAAATTTAACCCATTGGTTTAAATGAGCAGCCATAGAGGTGAAAAAGCACACACATGGCCCCCAGTAGGCCACTTCTGACAGAAGAAAATGCAATTCCTGCTTGCAGTGGCACCATGGGAGAACCTTAGCTCTGAATTCTGATCTGTGCTGATCTCTCCCAGCCTTTGCATCAGGCCACTCAGCTCAGCTCCTACGGTCAATCACAATAGGAGCTGACAACTGACAGCTGACAACTCAGCTGTCAATCACAGGCAGACTGAAATCTCCCGCCTCCTCTGTTTGGAGATAGAACAGCTCCCCAGGTCTCCTGAGCTCTGGTCTGAGAGGGATGCAAAGAATCTGTTGTTCTTGGCAGCCTTGTTGCCTGAGCCCCTGCATTCCAGTTCTGGCCTGACACATTCCATAGTCCCAGACTAAGAAGAGTGTGGACTCTTTGGGCACGTAAGGCTGTTTTTTTACACTTTTAATGACACTACAGTTGAATGTATTGCTGGTAGCGTTAGCCTTCAGTCTTGTGTTCAGACTGACATCAAGAAGCATCACAAGGCATGAAAGCATCTCAAGGTTTGATGACAAATGGTCATGTCTCCCTTTGAAAATCCTCTGTGGCTGAAGTCTGGTACAGCGAAGAGGTTACCAGTAAAATTGTCTGGGTCTCTTCGGTTGTCCTCAGTGAGAGAGCAGAGTAGTTCTGCAGAAGGTTAGAGAAGACATCCAAGATTTTTGCTTTGGCAAAACAAATCTGAACATTAGAATAGTCAGTATTTGACCTGGACAAGTCTGCTTGTGCCAGCCACTTCAAAGAAGTGGGCAAGAATGTTGATGAAAGGCTCTGGATGCCTAATGCCAGTTACTGAATGCTCACAGGGGAGGATGTCCATGGCTTAGTTGAGAGCACCTGTGATGGGATAGACACTTGGCTCTAGAGCATGGAAGAAACAATTTCATCCTTTACTTATTGGCCCTTTGCAGAAGAGAGAAGAATCCCTGGAATGGCAACTGGATAAAGACAAACATAGGTATGATAAATATAGTCAAGGAGAATTGGAGCCAGATTCTTATGCGTGGGATGAATTGCAATATGGAGATGCTCAGCATTAGAGGATGCTAGTGAAGAAGAGTCTGTTCCTAGCCTCAATTCGGATGTTGAAGTTGAGGATATGAGTGGTATTACACATCATGCCATGGGAGAAAAGAAGCAGCAGGAGGAAAAATCTAGTGTGTTGGCAACTCCACTTCTCTGAGACACTCACATTGAAGGTTACTGGCAGGTTGACTGGGAGCCCTTTAGGGCAGAGCTGTGCAGATGGACCAAGACACACATTTCTGCCGCAATGAAAGCCTTCCCTGTGTGAAGACTACTTTAACTTGTTGTGTGCACACAAACATGTCTTTGGGATTGGCCCCACACCAACTCAGTGGGTACTAAATGGCAGGGGAAGTTGGACCAGCCAGAAGTGACCTTACAAGATGATGAAGACAAACAAAAAATGCTTAAGCATTTAAGAGGAATACTAGGTGTGAAAGCAGACTACTTTAAGGAAGGAATGATGGTAAAGCTTTTTCCCTTGTGAAATCAACAAGTTCCCGAAGCTACTGGGGCACCCATGCACAGTTCTGTGTGGGGATCAGGAACCTTGAGCCAGTTTCTCAGCAGTATGATGGTGTGGATGTTAGCACTAAAGATGCCTAGAGGAAAATCACCTACTTGTTGGAGATTTCTGGCAATTCCTTGGTTTGAAAGTCTAGACGGTAGAACAACATTACACTGTGTACAGACTGACGCCTGAGAAAGCATCCTGGTGAATGTGGATGGATGGGGTTCTGCTGAGCTGGTATCCTTGGCAATGCAGATTTTATTGAAGGACAGGTTATAACCTATTGCAAAGAAAGTTGCATGAGCAGTCTTGCCATGGATGGTGTGCTGGGGAGGGGGCCGGGTGGGGATAGGGGAGGATGGTATGTTTTATCTGAGAGTTGTTTGATAACTTCCCAGTTCGGGGAAGCTGTGCGAACATGAATGTTCTCTTTGCCTCCTGATTGGCCACCCAAAGTTTAAGATAGCTGGGAAATGGTAGGTATGGATTGATTATGAACACTTCCAAGAAGCTTATCCAGCAATATGAAAACAGTGATGGAGAAAAACCTTCCAGAGTGAAGGATTATGTAGTTTAAATTCCTCTATCAGGCAGGCAGCCTTTAGTGCCAGAGAAGGGTTTTAATTCCAAGGGCCCAAGGTTCTATAACAAGCAAATTCAAGGATATTTCTGGGTGTCAAGACTATCTGAGTTTAAGATACTGGGAAATCAATACTGTATGGCTCTGGAATATTCTGGAATCAAACTGTGATTTTTTCCTCCCCCTAGGGAAAAATAACACAAGTGAATTTCTAGTTTACATGGGGAGAAACTACAAAGCAGCATTTCGGGTGGAGAAAACTTGCATTTGAGAAAGAAAAGAGATGGTGCCTACTCAGCCTTAGGATGTCTTTTGTCAGAAATTGAGGGCTTTGCTTGATTTTTACTTCTGAATGGGGAAATAGTTTTGAGGGAATTAATCATTATTAGAGTGGAAATGATAGTTTTGATTCAAAATAAACAAGCCTATACAAAATACTGTTCATGAGATGTTCCCAAGGGAATTAGAGTGGAATGCTTTGTCTTCCCATGAGTTAGACCCCTTGTGGAAAAGTCCTCTTGACAGTGACAGTGACTGCCTTGTGGTGAGTCTGTGCCCACTCTGAGGGGAGGATCAGTACCTTTCTTCTATTTTTATATGACATTTCTTGAAAGACTCTGTGTTGGGATTTTCTGTTATTTTAGTTCTGCATTGTTTATTTTTTAATATTTGCAGGGCATTAGCCCCTTGTGAAATTGAAATGTATCTAACTTGAAACACAGCTGCCCTGGCTCTACTTTGTTCCCATACAAAGGACGGAGAAGTTAATCCATGGCTGGAAGAGGAGAAGGAAAAACTTTCTTTTTTTTTTTTTTTTTGAGACAGAGTCTTACTGTGTTGCCTGGGCTAGAGTGCCGTGGCGTCATCTTAGCTCACAGCAACCTCAAACTCCTGGGCTCAAGCGATCCTCCTGCCTCAGCCTCCCGAGTAGCTGGGACTACAGGCATGCGCCACCATGCCCGGCTAGTTTTTTCTATATATTTTTAGTTGTCCAATTAATTTCTTTCTATTTTTAGTAGAGACTGGGGTCTCGCTCTTGCTCAGGCTAGTTTCGAACTCCTGAGCTCAAACAATCCTCCCGCCTCGGCCTCCCAGAGAGCTAGGATTACAGGCGTGAGCCACCGCGCCCGGCCAAGGAAAAACTTTCTTTCCTAAGAGGTGACTGCAATGTGGTTATAACTGAGTAATTCTTCTGATAGGCAAACTTTAAACATGAAATATGTGTGTGTATATATGTGTCATGGTTGAGTATATGTACACACACACAGTCAATCAAGGAGATATATGTATATATTTTTTAAAGTCTTGGCTTTCTATTCCTGGCATCTTTCACCTTTAAGGACTCTCCAGAGATCACAATCTCCCCTTTGAGCTTCTTAACATTATCCATAAAGGAAATATCCACTTAAAAAAAATTCTCGTAGCCCTAACTGCACTTCAGAAGTTTGGCGTTTCAAGGTTCTAGTTTTTTTTTTTTTTTCCAACTAAATGAAATATTTTAAATAGGTTGCTTTTGGGAAAAATATCATGATTATTTGAAAATCCCTGTATCCTAGAAACAGATTTAGAAAGCTTTGGTGGAAGAAAGAAAAGCATCCACAGAGAGCAGGAGAGCAGGTGAGAGAGTGGTGGTCGTGGTTCCCAGTGTCGATGGCCCCTGCGCTTCTTGTGTGGGATTGAGCGCTCTGCCCCTAAGGAGGCCTGGGAGCACACACACACCGGCAGCTGGGCTCCTTGTTTCACGAACGCTCCTTAATGGCTACAGGTGCATCTCATGAGTGCAAATGCCTGACTCAGATCCAGCAGAAACCAGAGCTCTTCCTCCCACGCTTTCAGCTTACATTCCATAGAGTAGCCGGCTGAAGCAGGCGTCTGCTTTCCTTTAGAGGGTTACAGAATAATCCTCCCTCCAAACAAAATCTTTTGATTTATATTTATTTCCTTTATTCATCAGTCAAAAACACTAGACCCATCTTTTATGATTCAGTTAAGTAGATAATTTCTGATCCAAAGGGTTGCGTTTTTAAATTTTTTTATGAAACTGTAGAAATTTAATGAAAATGAAGTATATAAGTGCACTTTAGTTTGCTTTTATAGGGAGAGAAGATGGTGGATATATTTTTGTTAGGAATGATTCTCTGATCTATTTAACTTTTTTCCCCCTAACATTTCATTCACCCTAGAACAAATAATAAAAATGATAGATTGTATTATTTATGCATGATTCTTTGTTCCTTCCCACCTCCCTCTTGCCATGGCTTCCTTGTGGGTATAGGGGACTTTCCTGCTCTGCCACCATCCTTGGCTCTGGGCTTGGCCACGTGACTTGCTTTGACCAGTGGAGGGTGGGTGTAATAAGTGTGCAGGCTCGGAGTGAGGGCTCTGTGAGGCATTGCATGTTTCCATTCTTCCTTCTTTTACCATAAAAAAGGCATGCATCTGATCTGCTGACATGCCAACTCCCTCAAAATCTGTTGTTCTTAGATTACCATTTCAGCAGGGCAGAAGATCTACTTTTTAAAACAATCTGGACAAATCAATTGTTAGTCTCAGTGGAGCAGATGATAATGTTGTAATCGGACAGGATACATCTAGGTAAAACTGCTATTATGGGTGACCTCACCTTCTGGCTACAGAGGACTGGAAAATGGGCAGACACTTGACCAGAATAAAACCCCTGTGAGACTAGCCAGCTGCCTATAAGGTGGCCTGGCAGAGGAGCTTTCCCAAACAGGGATGATATTGACTAAATTCTAATAATCAGAACCTCTCTTAAGGAATTTGTAAGAGTTGAACCGTAAGTAACTGGAACAGAAGTGGAATACCAAAAAGAAGCACAAACAGCCAGAGAGAAGCTTTCTATCGCATTAATGCTGGGTACAAAAATGAAGTCCAACAGCGTTTCTGAAAAGGATCGGTGATGGGGCAGCATATAATGGGCTGCTAAAAGTACTGTGGGTTCTTAGCATCTTTTCAGTTGTTGAACTATGTCTTAGTCTTTGTGAGGTCTGGCTTGTATGGCTGGCTGCTCCTGGCTTCTCTAGAGACTTCCATTTCCCTTACTGCTGTACACAGCCTTACTGTAACATCCTATTGCTTGAGATAATGTGCACCCCCATCGTCTTGTAGGCAAAAGACCCCAGCCAACACATGTTCTATTTCTACTCTGCTCCCTAGCAGCTGCGTGTCCTGATTACTCAGAGCACCAAAGCTTGCCTTCTAGAGAGGGAAAACCCAGCTGCTCGACTTCTTTTCTTCACTCCCTTTATAGCTCTTACTCCTGTCCACACCCTCTGACTTCTGAGAAAGTTTGGGATGGGTTGGCAAATGGAGAGAGGAGTGGGTGGGCCATTTCCATCAGTTCCCTAAGACCCTGGGAACACTTGGAGAATTGTTCTGCCTGGCCTGGGGGTCAGTAGGGCCTGATGTGTTGCCATATTTGTGTCTGAGTACCCATTTGAATTTTTAACAGAAGAATTCTCAGGTCTCAGGGATTTGTACTCACACTGAATGGAGAATGTCCAGCTTCAGTTCATTAGTGAGTGTGGATTGGGGACCCTTTTCAGTAAGACTCCTGAAATCTCATCCTGCCACCTATTCATTCATCTTTTTTGATATGGGTTTTCTGGCAACCACAATGTGGTATTGTGTGTAAATACGTATCAGGCATGCTCTGCCATGTCTTGAACATGGAAATATAGCAAAATTAGATGCTTCTCTTTAAAGGGGTTTTACAGAGTCTCTTAGTGGAGAAAGTGATTCATAGTGTTTCTTGTCAGAGATCCCAGTTTCCAAACCACACCTTAATATACCTCAAGAACAAGTACTCTGAGTAAGAAAAAAAAAACAAAACCCTGAAGGTATTGTAAATTGAATTCTTGTCATTGAAGATCAGGTAGTTAGGAAATTTGGACATAGGCTCATTTTTCTACATCAAAGACACTAGGTAAGTTTCATCTTCCTCCTCCTCATCTATTTAGCACTTTCTGCGTGTCAACCACTGTACTAAACACTTTGTATTCATTAATTTGGTATGTCACATTATAGTATCAGTACATTATTTGACTATTTAAAAGGTACCCTACACGTTATTCATATGTTTAAGTTAGGAGCCAAAAATATAAGTTAGAAATTGCCAAAACAAATCTTATTAATTGAAAAAAGTACCACTTTAGCTCTTTGTGTAAGTCATTTTTAGGTGAGTACAAAGTCAAAATTCGACTCTATTTTATGTATTTGCAAATTTTGTTATATGTAGACATATAAGATAATAACATGTTTTAAAAATTATTTGTTATCTGACTGTAGAGCTACTGGTAAGAATGATTTATCTTACTAAAAATTTTTAAAATGCCAAGTAAACCTTTCTAATCAGTGAGTTTCTACAGCTGGTTGAAATTCATTTTGATACATTTCAAGCAAAGTCAGGCAATCAAGTTGTACCTGGAAATTATGTAGGAAGGAAAGTCCATGGTAGAATCTTGCTTTATTCTATAGTCTTTAATAATAGTTATGATTATGAAAGCAAACATCCTGAGATGAAAATTTTTCTATATTTAGAAGCACTTGTAGATTTTGCTCTATAATATAATATATCATGGGTTAGGTGTCCTTACTGGTTTGAGCTTTTCTCACAGTTGTTCCACTTAGAACTGACCATATCTAATGATACCTTCTTTCATTTGCATAGTATTTTACAGCTTACAAATTATATCCATACAAATTATTTCACATGGCCCCTGCTGCAGTCTTGTGAGGTATAATAGATGGGTTGGATGGCATTATTCTTTGCGTGTCTTTTTTTTCCACTCCAGATCTCAGGATCTTGGAGGGGAGAGCCTGTGAGTGGTTTTACTGAACCCTTGGATCTCTGAAGATCAGTTTCTTTGCCAAATAAAAATCTTAACACTTGTTCCATAGGACTGTTGGGAGAATAAAGTGATATGAAGGATATAAGATCTCTAGCATACTGCCAAACACATAACATAGTAGGTATCCAATCTGTGTTTGTTTCCCTTTCTCATCTCGACCTTCCCAAGCACTTAATGCGATAATGTTCGTTACAAGTACGGGAGAGGCATTGGGGTATTGAGGAAAGAACAAGGGCTTACATTAAAATCCTAGCTCTACCATTTCCTAACAAAATGACCTTGGTCAGGTTCCGATGAACATCTCTATGGTTTCCTTGTCTGCAAAATGGGTCTAATTGTAGCTTACATGATTGTGGTGTGTATTTGAGCTCTGCAGCTTAGTAGGTACTTTACATGTTTCCTGAGTCTGTCAATCACGTAGACAGTGCTCCGTGCTTTTAGAAAGGTCCATAATTTCTGCTGTTCTCAGAATCTAGACAAAAAGAAAAGCAGAAAAAGAGGAGTGTGTTGTGTGTGTATGTTTATGTTAGTTATCTGTTGTTGCATAGCAAAGTTTAAAGCAACAAATATTATCTCACAGTTTCTGTAGTTCATGAATTTAGAGGTACCTTAGCTGATTGGCTCTGGCTCAGGTTCTTTCATGAAGTTGCAACCAGGATATCAGTAGGGGCTGCAGTTACCTGAAGGCTTGACTGGGGCTGGAGGATCTGCTTTCAACATGGTTCATTCACATGGTTGTTGTCAGGAAGCTTTAGTTCTTGGCCACGTGGGCCTGTCCATAGGTTGCTTGAGGGTCCTTGTAGTGTGGGAACTGGCTTCCTCCAGAATGAGCAACCCACCAGAGACCGAGACAGAAGCTGCAGTTCCTTTTACATCTAGTCTCTGAAGTCGCAAGCCATCACTTCCACTTATTCTGTTTTGTAGACAAGGTTCACAACAACCAGACCATGTTCAAGGGGAGATCAGACTTCATCTCTTGAAGAAAGATGTATGAAAGAATTTGTGGACATATTTTAAAACCATCACAATGTTCAACAGAGGAGGCACTTCCTTGATGAGAGTCAAAGGAAGAGAGGAATTTGAAAATGGGTAACCTAGAAAGAATTAGCTGATAGCTGGAAAACTTACAATGTACAATTGTACATTGGTAATTTTTATTGGCAACTCATTATTTTTCATTTTTATTTATCACATAATACTGGAACATAGCTGGATATAATATGATGACTTTGATAAAAGGGATATTTGAAGTTGAAATCTTTCCTAATGATGAGTTCTATTGAATTTGTCCCTTGGGTGGAGTAGTTGGAGCCATTTGATGGAAACATTTAAAAACTGAGCCAGAGGGAAGTTTGTACTGGAAAAAAAAATGAAGTAAATGACAGAATCGGTATTCTGAAAGCTTGGATTCCATGATGCTATATTTCTGAATTAATTCAGAGATTTTAAAATGCCAATTTTGACTTTTGATTTATTTTTCCCTTTTAAGCAGAATTTAAATTTTGTAAAGTGTAATAAGTCCTTACCTTCATTGTGTCTGCCGTTGGCGTCAGGAAAATTTCCAAGCCCCTTTATGAAGGTGATAGAAGCCTGAGGACATTCAACTCTTGTAAAGTTTCGTGACTTCCAGTCATTAGTTTGAGTAAAAGTCACTTTTCTGCCGTGGCCATTGTCTTCCCATGTGTTCCTAGCTGTGGTTCCTATCAACTTGGATGACTTTTTCCATCTCCAACCACTGTGTTCTAGTCCCACGATGCTCTCCTCTTACTACATTCTCTTTTCTTTTCCCAAAAAGAGAGAATGACCAGGCAGGACATTGGTTATAGATAGAAAAGGAGGATAAGAATATAAACTATTTTCTTTGGCTTGATTGAGACCAAAGGAAGTGGGAAAAGTAGAGAAACGTACATGAATAGAAGTATCTGCAGAGAGTCAAGAAAACGTGGGGGTTGTGACATTTGGTTGTGCCTAGGTCAGTGAAAATCATGGAGGGGCTTATTTTAGTTGAGTTGAAAGGATGCAAGGTGGGAAGAGTGCAGAAAGGTTTTCTAGGGAAAGGCAACTGCATGTGGAGGAAACAGGCGTATGAGTGAGGCCCTTTCAACAGCTTGGCCTGGCTCATGCCTTGGCTCTACGTGGGGGTGTGGCAGGAGATGTAGGTCGGGCCTAGATAGGAAAGGGTCTTAATTTCCTTTCAGGGAATTTGATTTTGTCAGAAATATTTGTCATAACAATTATATAGGATCCTAATTTTCAAGGTGTGTGGTAAAGATAATCTGGGACCCTTGAGGGGAATGTTCCCTACTTACGTTGTGAATAAGCCATGAGCTGTGTTCCTTGGTAAACAGATAGACGGTCTATTGTCTAGTCAGTCTTGCTCCTCCATGTACGAATAGATGTTATTTATTGAAATGGTGAGTGATAGACCACTAGCAAATGCCCCCATTTACTTGCTCTTTGAAAACAACAAATGTGGGGATAAATAAAACCTAATTCTGTTCCAAAATTAAGGGACAGAAAACTTGAGTCACACGAAGCCTGTCTAACCCACTATTTTTGTAAGGAGCCCGTGCAAACTAGCCAGATTGCATGAGTGTTAGAGATGGAAGACAGGAAAGTATTGGACTCCTCTCTCCTTGTTCTGTTTCACGGACAACAGTGAAGTCAGTCTTGTCAATGGTACACCTGCCTCCTCCACCCACGTGCCATGGGGTGGAGTCTAAAGCTGTGCTGCTGCCAAGACTGGCATAGGATCTTTGAGGGAGGTAGAGATTTTTCACTTACGAAAAAAACGTGTCTTTTAAATGGTTTGCCCCATTGGGAGACAAACCCTTAGAGTAACATCTTGAACCATGATAACCCTCCCTCTCCCCCAAAAAAATCTTAGGGCAAACTCATTTAACCCCTGTCAAGTATGGTTCCCATAATTGTCAGGATTCTAGATCGTGCCTGTGGATTACATTCACAATTCAGAATTGAGAGAATTGGTACATTGAACACCCTCTCTCCCTTTCTTCCTTCCTTCTTTTTATAAACTGATATCAAGACTTTCTTCTTGGAGGATGTGTTTCTTCCACTCTTCAGTCACCGCATTTCAGATACCACTATCCTGTCTGGATGGGACAACACTGGAAGTTTCTCTAGTATTCAGGATTAGGAATAGAGGAGAAATTTCCAAGTATGTTCTAGACCAGTGAGTTTTAAAAGTCGTCTTGAAGGAAGCACCATGGAACAGCCCCATGCAGTTCCTGGGACACCGGGACTGAGATGTGTGCCCTGTTGTTGCCACTAGTTAGGTGCCTTAAGCAAGTTCTGTCACCTCTGTCCCTGGACTGCAGTCTGGAGCCTGTCCTGAGCTTTCCTGGGCATTCCTCATCCTTTAA
>NW_012149618.1:8370063-8406673 GCF_000956105.1 Propithecus coquereli
TATTAACTGATCAACACTTACGTGGACACATAGTAGTAACATTCATCGGGTGATGGGCAGGTGTGGGGGGAGGAGAGGATGAGTATATTCACACCTAATGGGTGTGGTGCGTGCCGTCTGGGGGATGGACACGCCTGAAGTTCTGACTCGGGTGGGGCAAAGGCAATATATGTAACGAAAACATTGGTACCCCTGTAATATGTTGAAATAAAAAATAAAAAAAATAGAAATTTGCTTATATTTATAGAGAAGAGATTGGTTTTTAAAGAGGGAAAACACTGAAGAGAAAAAGGGAAGATTAAAACAATGCCTAAGTCTCAAGGTGTGCTGTTTAAGGTCCTACTGGGGGCAGTGGAGTCAGGCTGGCAGGGCAGAATTGATGGTGAAAAAAAGCATATTCTAGGTGAAAATAATAGTCTTTAAATCTTGAGTCAAGATAAAACAAAGATGAAACGAGTGAAATAGGAAATTAGACCTGACCCCCAAAATAAGTGGAAATTTGGGATGATATTTACCATCTTTATTGTTGGACCTTTGGTTAGTCCCTTGGCCAGTCTCCCTGACCTGTGAATCAAAATGTATTTCTTTTTTTGAGTGAATTTTATAGCTTAGTAGCAGTTCCCATAGGAGTTGTAGCATCTGGGTAGTGGTGTGTGAGGTTTTCTTGTTCTTTCCCTAACAAAGGAAATGAATACTTAGTAAATCAAGAATATATTAAAAATTAAACACCTTCCACAGATTTTATCTATAAAGTTAGAAGATATTTTTATTATGTGTAAATAGGATTCTTACATAATGTGTTGTGAAATTTTGGTAGCAAATAATTGTTTTTCTTTTGAAAAGTACTTTAGAAATTGCTATTTCCTGTTGCTTATTCAGTTATTCTCTTTGGCATATTTAATTAAAAATTGTTTTACTTTTTGAAAATATCATTGACTATTTTTTTGTAATGATTTTGGGGAAAAAAGTGTTTTATAATGATTGTAGGGTTCCAAGCCATAATAACTTATGTTTTCCTTTGATCTGAGACTTTCATGACTAACATATTTCTCTCTGACAAATATGTAAGAAATATCTTTTGAAGCTAAAGGTTTTATAACAGTGTCCTTTTTTTAAATACTACTGACAGTTACCCCATAGGCAAATACTAATATTTGTTTAGTTCCCTGTCAGTGAAGTTTATTCCATTGTTATTTTTTGAGCACAATAAACATATGAAGTGTGTTTATAATAAATAGGAAAAGTAAGGAAAGATGCAAGGGATAGGTAATGTGGGGAGGGTGTTGCAATTTTATGTCAGACGGGAAAGTTCTCCACCATAGTGTGGTATTTAGGGCCTTGAAGGAGGTAAGGGAGGAGGCTGTGCACATCTGCGGAAAGTATTCAAGCAGAGGGAACAGCAAGTGCAAAGGCCTGAGACAGGTGTGTGCTGGTATGTGAGGAAGAGCAGGGAAGCCAGAATGGAGCAGGCTGGAGACAGTTGTAGGAGATGAGGTCTCGGAGGTCACAGGGACCGGTTCGTGAGGACCCCTGCTTGTCTTCTGATTGAGCTGGGAAGCCACCAGAAGGGAGGAGGACTGTGATCTGACTGATGTACACTGGAAAGGGTGCACTGAGTACGCTGTGCAGCATGAACTGTAGGAGGACTTGGATGGGAGAGGGGAGTCCAGCTAGGAGACTGATGGTGTATTGCACCAGGATGCTTGCCATGGAGGTGGTGAGAATCTGTCACCTTCCGGAAATAGAGCTACAGGATTTGCTGTTGGATTGATATCAGCTGATGAAAAAACAGAATCAAGAATACACCTGCTGTTTTCAGAAACAGAGAAAGACTTGACGAGAACAGATTTGGATGGGGGTACAAGGAGACATCAGAGCTTAATTTTGAATACATTTTGTTTGAGATGTCCGTTAGCTACCTAGTCAAGTCCTACAAGCAGCCGGATTATTGGAGATATATTTATGTGTGTATGTACATATGTGTATGTGTGTGTGTATATGTGAACACACACACACATATTTATAGTATCTCCAATACATACATGCACACACACATATATACAAGGTAGAGGTGATTGAGGCAGGAGTTAAATATTTACTATACAGAATCCTATAGGTGGTATTTAAAAACCATGGGATAAGACAAGATGATGTCATCTAGGAAATCGGCATAGAGAAGAGGAGGTTACACAGGCTGAGCTCTGGGACTCTCTCTCGGATAAGATCATGAGGACAAGAGGCCAGTGAGTTAGGAGATAACCCCAAGAGAACAGGGTGAAGCTGGGTGGAGAAAGTGTGTTGCGAAGCAGAGTGCTCTACTGTGTCAAATGTGCTGAAGGTTTGAGTAAGAGAACTAGAGAGCTTGTCATTGCATTTGGCAATGTGGAGGCCACTGGTGACCTTCATCAGGGAAGCTTTAGCAAAGTGGTGGCATCGAAAGCCTGATTACAGCAGGTTCAAGAGAGAATGGGTAGGGTAGGTAGCAGAGACAGCCGGTATAGACAGCTCTTGGGAGGAGTTTTGCTATAAGAAGAGCAGAGAAGTAGAGTATTAGCTGCCATGGAATGGAATGGGGACAGTGGGATGGGGGTGTTCTGTAAAGATGGGCCGGAGTCTGGCATGTCTGCATGCTACTGGGAAGAGCAGAAGCTATCTGCTGTTCAGAGGAGGGCTGTACCTTAGATGGGACCATGTCCTTCATCAGGAGGAAGGTGGGACAGCCACAGATACAGGGAAGTTGATAGTAGGCGTGTGTCTTTTAGCTTCTGTTTTCTCAATGAAACAATAAGTAAGGCCAGTCTGAGAGTGTGTGATTAGGTAACTGCTGTACATCTGTCTGCTCGAATGGATATTTTTGGGGCTGTATTTACATTTTCAAACATGGGGTACATCTGAAACCTGCTTTTCTGATGAGCAATCAGCATTTCCTTAGGAAATCCAGAATATGTCCAGAAATTTATTCTTGTATGAAATGATGTAATATACTCTTCTTTGCGTCTCTGTAAGGCTGTCTCCTTAAATGTGTATAAATGGAAGGAAATAATGTGTATATATGGGAGAGAGGATGAGTAACTGACACATAGTTTCCTCTAATGAATATTAAGGGAGGATTGAAAGGAGAGACAGAGAAAGCGCAGATGTTCCTTCACTTAGATTTCTATCACCTGTGTAGCAGCTGTTTCACTCACTACCTCCTTATTTAGTTCCTCCTACCTGAAAAACTCAAAGAGATGGAGCTGGAACGTACCTCCAGATTCTCACCTGAGGAACTGCCCACATCAGTACTGGTGATCTCATCTGAGTTTCCCTCTTGGAGGGTTTTCCAGGACTGGGGCAGCCTGGTGAAGTAATAGATTCGCTATTAATTTTTATTTACATAGCACCTTTCTCGAGGAACACAGAGCACTCTGTGGGCCGTACGTTAATGGTCCGGGAGGAGTTCAGCAAGCCTGGGGAGCTGAACAATAAAGTCCCGTTGTTCTAAGCATTATTTAATGCTTTTATGATTTGTCCTTGAAAGAATTCTTGGCCTTCGGGCAGGCGATGGACTGCTATTAGCTCAGTTTCTCTCACACCCAGAAGAGAGTACACGTGGCCTGTGTATTGAATCAGCCTGTAGGTCTCTTTAAACAGGGTGGCGGCTTTGAGCCACAGAGAGGTTGTTTCTTCCCAGAGGATATTGCCTGTGCAAGTTGGTCCCCGTTGTTTAAGTTGGACGGATGCTAATATGCTGTCACAGCATTCTGGATGAATGCTGAGGAGACGGTATTTGCTCGTGACATCTGATGTGAGTCTTGAACTTGTTATATTTATTTCTTTGGCTGTCTTTGCTTTTGGTCACATCCTACTCCAGTGACTGAAAGATGGCAACTGTGCCCTTCTGTAGACCGAAGCCCATTTGTCAAGAACAATTTTCGCATTTTTGTATTTTTCCCCTATCGTTCATGATTGTGAAGCAGAAATGAAAGCTTTTTATCTTGGGGGGGAGGGGCGTCGGCTTCACTTCCATCCCATTTGCCATTCACTCTGAATATCTGTGGTTTGTTTTAAGCCATGCGCCAGTTGCCTGTTCTTGGAGGTATGAATTTGCACAGGGCCTGGCAGAAGCTGCAGACAGGATGTTGCCTCTTGAGTGCCTTGACTGACCCACGAGGAGGCCCAGTGGAGGTGCTCCATGGCTCCAGGCAATCTGCGCCTCTAGCCAAGGCCTCTAAAACTCATGGTTTTAAAGTGCTTGCTTAAGATTTCTGGGGCTGATTTACCTACAGGATCTAAAAATTACACTTTTTTCCTCAGAGGGACCAAGCACAAAAGCTGTGCCAACAGTTTCCCTGTTAACTCCTGACTGGCCTAACTTTCGCTTCTCAGATTTGTAATTCCTGGTTAATTCCTAATGAGCCAGTAGGTGCTGCTCGCTGGGGGTGGTCTTCTGCCACTGGTTAGTCCTGAGCTTGTCTCCGTGCTGGTGAAGCAGGGCCTTAGACCAGAATGGCCTCCAGCATCCTGTGAGCCCTGGATCTCTGTGGGGTTCAACAGTCATCCTTGCTCCGTGGACAACTTCAGGCCACTTCATTTATCCCACATTTGTTGGGTACCTACTCTATGCAAGGCCCAGGGGTCCCTCAGTGTTAGCTTATTCAAGGCATTCAGGCAAGATGCCTCTGATATACCAAATGGCCTATGGAGGAGAGTTCAAGTCCACAGTTAGTGAATTCCTACCAAACTCTTGAAAGGTGAGTGGTATTGTCTTCAGTTTATCATATGAGGAATTTGAAGCTCAGAGCAGAGAGTGGACCTTTGTTTTGTGTATTTTAAAACATAAACTCTTTATACCCTAGGTATGTGGGAATGACTTTTAAAAAGTAGGGATGGGAGACTATATTTTCTAATCCATTCAATATTTAGGGAGAAACTGATTAGAGATCTGAAGGACAGTTTAATGTCAAAAGCAGTTGTGAGTTTTTGCTACCAATTTTGAGAAGATTGACATGGAAACCTAAAGCTAATAGTAATGAAGAAACAAATGCTTCCTGAAGAGAGGAAAGGTCCCGGAATACAAGTGTCTGTTTTAGAATTGGATTACTTTATAGCCGAATGCTTGTAAAACACACGCATTTTTATTTTTATGTGAAATAAAATGTATCTTCTGCTTCCAAAAAGACGTGAACATTGTAAAAATCAGAATTAAGTCATATGAAACTGTCTCTGCCTTTTGAAAATCCAGATGATTCCAGGCCAAAAAAAATTTTTTTGGCAAAGAAATATAAGAAGTTTTTAAAAACAATAGGCTCTGAGAATCTCCAGTGCCTATAAAGTGACTACTGTAGCTGGGAGGTGAAATGGGAATGATGATTAAGTGCTTGCTTTCTTTGGATGTCTCAGTTTGCCTAAGTGAGCATAATTTAGGTGACTGTATGAGCATCTGCATGGCAGCTGCTGGTGCTACAAGTTAATGCCAGAGAAGACAAAATAGTTGGCACACCGTTTCTAATTTCATTATTGTACCAGGAGCCAGAAAAAATAGAAGTTTATATTCTTTTGAAGTGAGAAGATGTTGTCTCTTTTTTTCTTGGGCTTCACACACTTGCACACACAAAGTATCCTCAAGATATTTATAAGCATACTCTGACAATTTAGGGTATAAGCTGATTTGTTTGTGCTACTGTAAAAAAACAAACCAAATAGGTGGATTTTTGTCTGATTATGGAATCACCATTCCATGTTGTTGTTGTTGTTTTTTTTTAATTTCTGAGGTAAACTCCTAGATAATTTTGGAATGTCATATAAGCATTTAAAGCAGTGATCAGCAAACTCTGATTCTTTAAATAAACTGGAACATGGCCACACCCATTCATTTACATATTGTGTTTTACAGGCTGCTTCTCAGCTACTGCAGCTGAGAATTGAATAGTTCAATAGCTGAATTGAATAGTTGCAACAGAGTTCTTTTGGCCTGCAATCTTAAATTATTTACTATTTAGCCCTTTGTAGAAAAAAAGTTTGCCAGCCACTGATATAAAGCATCAATAGCTTCCTATCAGGTGCCATTTTGTGAGGTGCCGGGAGGACCGATTAGCCACTAGGATATCGCCCCACCTCAGACCGCATGTTTCGATCCTCCAGTGTTAGGATCACTGGCGAAGGAGAAACTTCCTTGGGAAAACATTCGAAAAGAATGGAGGGCTTCATCCTCCTGAGGAATCATTTTTCTTCTGTTAAGTGAGAGGGCCAGCCCAGCTGATGACTTCAAGTCCTTCTAATTTTAGCTTTCTTTGATTTTGTGGCAGTTATCGTTCAGTATTTGAAGGGCTGTCATGTGGAAGATGACAAGGTGAACTGAGTTAGGATGAATGAGTGCAAGTGACCGTGAGACTGTATTTCAGCTCAAGAAAGAATAGCACTTTCTAGGGACTGCCATACCCAGGATGTGCTTTGTGGGTAATGAGCTCCCTGTCATCAGAGATGTTCAAATAAAGTCAAGGTGACCACTTGACGCATGGAATTCAAGCAATGGATAAGAGATGGTTGTGTCAGAAAACTTCTGAGGTCCCATTCCAACCTTGAAATCCTAATGACTTCTTTGTTTCCAAGCTCAGATTTTGACCACAATTTGATTTGATCTATACAGGCATCTTGGATGATTTTCTGAAAGTATAATACTGGGCAAACCAAAGCAGTATAAAAGGGGAGAAGCTTATCTGGTGGGCAGAGAAGGCAGCAGACAGGCTGACCCACAGCCAGTCTCCCCTTTTAGTTATGTGCAGGCAGCAGAAGGTCGCTGCTTCTTACCAGCCTTAAAGCCTCCTAGATGACCCATCTGTCTTCCAGCTACGGCTACCATCTTTGCTTTCTGCCTAGCCTCCTGGAAAGAGGAAGGACCTGGCTGGAGTCATATCACAGATGTAGAAGCCAAAAAGGGTTTCTCCATCACAATTTTTTTCGTTTTTGGGAGACGGAGTCTCACTGTGTCACCCCAGCTAGAGTGCAGTGGTGTTACTGTAGCTCACTGCAGCCTCAAACTCCTGGGCTCAGGCACTCCTCCTCCCTCAGGCTCATGCGTAGCTGGGACTACAGGTGCACACCACCACACCTGGCTTATTTTTCTAATTTTAGTAGAGATGGGGTCTCACTCTTGCTCAGGCTGGTCTTGAACTCCTGAGCTCAAGCAATCCTCCTGCCCCGGCCTCCTGGAGTGCTAGGATCACAGGCATGAGCCACGGCGCCTGGCCTCTGTATCACAATTTGCCAGAGAGTTTAGAATGGCAGTGAAGGGCAGGTCTGGGTGAGGCCATACGGTCTCTGTGCAACTCCACCATCATAGCATAAAAGCAGCCATAGACAATACAGATATGAATGAGTAAAACTTTATTTACAGAAACAGGCAAAGGGCTGGGTTTGGCCCCTGGGCCATAGCTCGCTGACCTTTATGTAGACACTGAAAGTTAAAACTGGCTAGACAATGTCAGCTCTAGTTCTCTCACATTTTGGAGAAAAGTTGAAATGACATGTCCAAAGTCATACTGTGATTGAGCCAGGATTACAAGCCAGAATCTGCTGTTAGTCTAGTTCCCATTTTGTGATACTACTCTGCTGTTTCGGCTGTGTGGTCAGATTATATTATAGCATTTGGTTTTTAAGAGAGGGCCACGTGAATGAAAGAAATACCTGTTCCAGGTGGTCTATGAATAGCAACAGCCGGAGCTCAAGGATGGTATTTCAAGGGAGGCACCCCTTTTCCCCTGTGACCCGGCCTGCCTTTTTCTTAGATGGGCCCCGTTCACAGTAAAACAAAATAATATGTTGCATCAATTCATATGGAGAAATAGTGCCCCAGAGTTGTGAAAAAGAAATGGGCTCCCGTAGCTGCGTCACAGGATTTGATCACTTCAGCGGAGAGTGCCAGGAGATTTGAGACAGATGTTTTCAGACATGCTGCATGCCTAAAACATTTCCAGGGGTCGGGCTGCAAATAGTGACTTAATAAGTGGAGAAACAGGGAAAGTATGCAAGTTGAGGACACAAGAGTTTATTCACCACTAGGTGCACGGCCAACCTCTTTGCATTACATCTGCCTGTCAGGGTTGGCTCTTTAATCTGTCGTGCCCTCGGTATTGCTCTTTGTCTGCCCGTGAATAAAGTGCAGCATTGTGGTTAGTAATCCCACTCCAGTGACTCGACTTCAAATGTGGTTTTGGAGCGCATCCCAGAGTTCTGTTTGCTAAGCTTCCTACTCCTGTTTCAGAGACACCACTGGATACAGAGCAGCGAGCACTAAAGGCTTCCCTCTTTCCTTAAACCTGTCGGGTTGTGGGCTCTCTCTTTCCCCCTCTCGTGCCTTTCTTTTCTTTTTTCTTTTCTTCTTTTTTTTTTTTCTTAAACCTTTCAAGGCAAGTTCATGGATACTAAGCTGATGTGTTTGTTGTTCTTTTTCTCCCTGCCTCCACTCCTAGTGAGTAACCACACTGGCCGCATCAAGGTGGTCTTTACTCCGAGCATCTGTAGAGTGACCTGCACCAAGGGCAGCTGTCAGAACAGCTGTGAGAAGGGGAACACCACCACTCTCATTAGTGAGAATGGTCATGCCGCCGACACCCTGACGGCCACGAACTTCCGAGTGGGTGAGTTCCTCCACGGTCCCTGACTGTCCTTACTGAAGAGAGTTTTATGAGATTGTAGCATTTAGACGCCCCCTCCACGCACACTGCTCTCTGCTTCAATGGGTTTCTGTCTAGGAGTGCGAATATGCTTCTTTCTTTGAGAGCTTTTAAATTACTTTCAGAATAACTGTAAACCTGATTTTGATTTCCTAGAGAAATGTCAACTGGAATATTTTCCCTCATTGCTTAGCGTTTATGCAGCCCTGTGGTGATGGGAATATATATAGTAGAACAGAAGAGAATAGGTTTTAGATTAAAACCCGAAGGTATAATTTGCACTGATCTGATCAGCTGCACATTTTATCGGCCCAGTGATAAGGAGAATTTGTGTTAGATTTGACTCATGTCACAAACTGTTGGAAGGTGGTGATGAAATTTAAATTGTGACTTCAAAAATAGCCAGACTCTACAAAACCTCTAAAAATTGTCAAAAACCTGTTTGTAGAAATAAATACAGACTTGCATCTTTTGCCACGTTTCTGCCCTGTATCACAAGACTAAATTATAAATTGATATATAACATGGATTTGGGGGAAGATATACTAGCAGATTACTGTTAGCAGTCAAAAACTTTAAATATGAACCAGTAGTTACTGCAAAAAAAAATCTTTTTGTTTCTTTTTAAATTTTTGTTTTTTACTTTTTTATAAATGGAGAAGAAAGTATTGCAGTCCACTGAGTGCCGTCATGCTGTCATGTTGTCATGCAATACGGTATTTTTGTCACAGAAAAATGTCTTTTATTATTTTTTGACCAATTATGGTTTGCCA
Organism: Propithecus coquereli; assembly: GCF_000956105.1. Classification (NCBI taxonomy): domain Eukaryota; kingdom Metazoa; phylum Chordata; class Mammalia; order Primates; family Indriidae; genus Propithecus; species Propithecus coquereli. The sequence goes on from NW_012149618.1 coordinate 8,379,491, forward strand.
TGTGTACTCAAATAATCGCAGACACCCACGTTACTTTATGAGTTACTCACAAGAATAACCCAAATGTCAGACAGATAATAACACTGGCTAGATCTGGTCTTTTTATGGAATATTGCTGTTTAGTCTTGGGAGTGTGTGTCTGGGGGAGGGTAGGAAAAAGGGGTGTCTATTTCAACTGATTTCCATCAAGACAAAATACAAGGGACAGCTTGAAGTCCTTATTAGCTCTTTGATTATTCTGCTGCTTTATTGTGACTCCTAATCCTTATGAGGTCCAAGCAGTATTTTTGATCGTCTGTACTTGGAAAAAACAAGTGCCCATAAATACGATTTAAAAGGGCATTGTAAATTTTCTGGCTATGATGGGGTACTTGGGCATATTTTTAAAAGAATTTAGCCGTAAGGTGCCAAATGGCACATTATGCTTAGCAGGGCAGGGAGCCGAGTCTAATGGGAAGTGTGTTGAACTGACGATCAGGAAACTGGATTCTGGTCCCGGTCGTGCTACTAACTAGCTAATCCACAGGGCATGCCACTTAATATTTCTGGACCTCAGTTTTTCTCATTCATAAAATAAATGGGATTGTATTTTGTGACCTCTAAAATTTAGTCCATCTCTAAAATCCTACACCTTACGATCAGCAGTAAGTAATATTATTTTTCGTCTTTTTTGGAGGGCTGGAGACGAAGAGCGGAAGGGAAAAGGCAATTCCCAATAGGTTATTATGGATATAATGGCTTTTCCCCAGTTTCCTCTTTTTGGTTGCTTTCCTCACTCACTGCTTCCTTTCTTCCATCATCGTCAACAGTGTCTGCTCCTCCTTGCGTTCGTGGTAAATCTTTACAGTAGCAATGCCAGAATAATTGAATGGGTGGTAATTTTTTGGCTTACAGTGTATTCATTTTGAAACTAAATATTTGAAGTCTTTGAGAAACAGAGGAAGTCTACTTGTTAAAACACGCTGCACACTTTCCTTTCTGGCAGTTAACCAGATGTTTAGGAACAGAATATACATAGCCTGTTCAAAATACGAAATGGAGCAAAATTATTTACAAAAGCATTTCAAAAACAGAACTCAACTCTCCATGAAAGGATTGGCAGAGAACTTTAATTAAAAAAAAAAAAGATAGGGGGTGGTGAGGAGGGGCTGATAATAAACAGTTTCACATTGGAAATCGTGGGAAATAATTTCATTAATATTCTGAGCTGTTTCCCTCTCCTATTTACATTTTAGTTCAAATATTGGATAGTGTGAGGGACAAGTTTTATGATTTTTCTTTATTGAAGAATGATAATTTTGTAGAACTTATAGATTGTGATCTTTCAAAGATGGAGAAAGTTTTTAAAATTCATTTTTGTGCATATATCTTTTTCAGGTTTTACTGGTTTAATGTTATTATTTATCAAAAGTGGTTTTCTAATATTTTTTCTGTTTATAATATATTAAATCTTTTGAAAAATAAGATATACATATGGAAAATAGTTCAGTTTGAAGAAAATTCAAAATTTATCAGCACTTGTTAACTACTCTCTTTGTCCTCTGATATTTAAAGGCACTGAAAGGTAGGGGCTGGCAAACTTTTTCTGTAAAGGTCCAGATAGTATATGTTTTAGGCTTTTTAGGCCATATGGTCTCCGTTGCAACTGCTTAACTCTGCTGTTGTAGCGTGACAGCAGCGAGAGGCAATATGTGCAGGAATAGGCGTGGCTGTGTTACAGAAACAGTCACTGGGCTAAACTTGGCTCGAGAGCCATAGTTTGCCCACCCCTGCTCCAAGGAGTCAAAATAATACAAGGAAAATCATACGGACTTCCTAGTTGAGGCACCATAATTAAATAATGCATTTTGATAATCAGAGCAACAGAAATAATTTTGAACACTGTGATTTATAGGTTTTTTTTGAAGGAAGTAGAACAGATATCATTGTCACCATTTTTTTAATAAGGAAATTTAGGTAGAGAGGGTTAAGTGAGCTTGCCTTAGTTACACAGCAAGTGAGTTAGCTCCGACTAGAACCTAGGTCTCCTTATGTCAACTGTTTACTCACCTCCCTGGAGTCTGACCATGATGTATAAGAGCGACAAGGTGAAGGACTTCATGGAGTTGGGTCTTATGGGAAGGCCAGACAGTATAACAGAGAGAGAGAGCATCTGAGAGTTCAGCAGACCTGGGTTCGAATCCTGGCTTCATTATGGCCTCTGGGCATGTTCTGGCTCTGCATCCCATCCGGGCCCAGCTCAGCTCGTCCATACGGTGCAGGCACTAATAGGTATATGCGGGGTCGTTCTGCAGCAGGCTTCTTCATTCGTGCTGCTTCTGTGTTGATCTTCTGATCTGTGGTGATGTGAGTCTGGGACATATGGACGTGAGAAGCAGCAGGTACTTTTCCCATGACTATTAAGCATGTAGTCTCTATTCTTGCATATTCATTTTTATCAGTGGCAATATTGGTATGATGTAACAGGATATTTATATCAAATGGTGTTTCCTATAAAGCAGATTTCTAATTATAATGACTTTTTTGGCAGCAGTCTGAACTCTACCTCCCTGTTCCCCCAGCCCCTGCCTTTTTAAAAAATGGAAACATATCCCTAGTTGGGTGGGCTAGCAGGTTCACCACTGTTGTTTTAACGGATTCTTAACATTTCATAGGGATATAATGAAGACAACCTTCTGGGATTTTTAAGTTGTTTATAAAGCCGTAAGTTCCTCCAACAAGAAGAACATATGAACTCATGTTGTCACAACTAGAATATTTCAAACACAGTAATACCGTCACTTGGCATAACTTATTTGTAGAGACATTGACAAGCAGTCATGATTGCTAAAGTAACACATTTGGGTTGTATGATGCTGCTTTCTCTGAGGAGTTACAAAAGACTCATGTTCTATTAGCACTGACTGAATAATTATAAAAAAAATTTGATAATTTTAAAGGTGCATTCCCATATGTTATTTAATTTGATGCTTACTACATCTAAGAGAGGTGAATGGTAGTGTGCACAATTTTGCAAAAATGAGTACTGAGGCTTTAGTGGTTTGATTAAAGGTGATTTAAGTCAGGTTTTCTTTTCTTTCTTCTTTTTCTTCTTCTTCTTTTTTTTTTTTTTGAGACAAAGTCTCCATTGCCTGGGTTAGAGTGCAGTGGTATCATCATAGCTCACGGCAACCTCAAACCCCAAGACTCAAGTGATCCTCCTGCCTCAGCCTTCTGAGTAGTTGGGACTGTAGGCATGTGCCACTACACCCAGCTAATTTTTCTTTCTTTCATTTTCTTGTATTTTTTGTAGAGATGGGGTTCTCACTATATTGCCCAGGCTGGTCTCAAACTTTTGTCCTCAAGCAATCCTCCCGCATCGGCCTCCCAAAGTGCTGGGATTACAGGTGTGAGCCACTGTGCCTAGCCCTAAATCAGGCTTTCTTGTCCTAGAGTCCCAATACCTCTGACTATCCCATGTTGCCTCTTATGACCATAAATTAAGGGATTATGTATAAAACACAATAGATTTTCCAAGATAAGCACATCATAAACCTGCCCTCTAAGAGCTTATGCTTTGAGGAGGAGATGAGAAGTATGGGTAAATAACCCTAAATCAAGATAGAAAGCTCCTAGCAGGAGCCCAGAGAAGGGAGATATCACTTCTCTCTGAGGGAGGATGCTTATGGAGAAAAGGACTGGCATGCAGTTTTCTGTTTGGTTCCCCCACGCTGTCCCCTACACACATTCCGGAACATGTCGTCTCATGGTGGGAGGTGACGAAATAAATGCACATTTGCCTGATTGTGGACTGGAAGGGACGGCGGAACTTGAAACATGGGTAAGTTCCACCATAAAGATGGATGGAGGAGTAGAGGAAAGAGAGAGGTGAAGTTCATGTGGGAAGGAGGAATTTCCCCATCAGCACTGGCATGGAGGCCAGAAGGCACAGGTGGTTTCTGGGAGTTGGGAATGGCTTCACTGAGATACAGGATGCGTGAGAGGCAATGACAGTAAATGGGAAGTCCAGGAAGGTAGGTTGAGGCAAGGCTATGGAAAACCTTGGATTTCAAGCTTAGGAATTTGGATTTTACTCTTTCAGAACTTACTAAAGTTATCTGCAAAGGAGAAATTGATATCTGTCATTTTGAAAAAGAGAGAAATGCTCCCTGTTTTTTTGGTAGGAATCGAGTGTTTGAAGAAGCTAAATATGTTTCTGAAGGAATGACAGCCTCTAGCCTCCTCCAGTGAGCTGTTCTGAGGTTGGTCAGATGCTCTGCACTGGAAACTTCCCCACATATTTCACAAAACCAACCTAATACTACAAAGCTTTGATGAGGGATAGAAACACTTCATGTTGCTAAACTCACTCCAGAGATTCTCCTCACAGGGAGGGAAGAAAATTCCCTCTCTCTGAGGCATTGAATAAACTGACGTAACTGCTCAAGGAGCGGGAATCATTTAGATTTTTTTCTGGCAACTTAGTTCAGTCACTGGGTCCTATATCCTCTGCCATTTGTCATTGTTCAGACCCCTGATGTTTATCCAGGACAGAAACCAGTGGAAATGCCAACATGTCGTGCTTTGATTAACTGGCAAATATATTTTCCCCTTAATGCATTATACAGGTATATCTTAATATTTTTTAAACATAATTCAATATAATACTAAAAATGGTTGCTTTTGATTTGGGCAATTGAGAATGCCTAAGAACTTACCAAAGAAACTACTCCCAAATATAGTTAGTCTTATCAAATAATTTTATTTTTTAATACTCAATAAATGTGATATAGAACATTTCCTTTTTTATTTTATTTAAGGTGTAGAATACCCTCAAAAGGCTGATATTAGGAACATTCATTCGTTTAACATATATTGATTGAACACAAACCATGTGCCAGGGATTGGTTTAGGCATTAGAGATGTAGCAATGAACAAAATAGACAAAGTCCTTGCCCTCCTCTACATTAAAAAATATAATGTGGCTACACCATGCATGAACCTCAGATGCATTATGCTAAGTGAAATAAGCCAGTCACAAAAAGGCAAATACCATATCACTCCATGAGCTACCTAGCGTAGTCAAATTCGTAGAGAAAGAATGGTGGTTGCCACGGCTTATAGGAAGGGGGAGTGGGGAGTTGTTTAATGGGTATAGAGTTTCAGCTTTGCAAAATGAAAAGTTCTGGAGATTGGATGCACAACAGTGCGAATGTACTTAACACTACTGAACTGTAAACCTAGAAGTGGTTAAGATGTTAAATGTTATGTTACATGTATTTTACCACAATTAAAAATAAACATAATTTTTAAAATATAGTATGTGAGTATACTAGGGTCAAATATATACTGTTAAAAATGTACTATAAGGAACATTATATGTGATATAATGTCAGGAAGTGATTAATACTATGAAGAAAAATAAAGTTGGGAAAGCGGGTAGAGAATGGGGAATGTTGGTGAAAGGCATGGATCGCTATTTTAGGTAGCTCAGGAAGGGCTGTGTGGCAAGATGACATTTGAGCAGAGAGCTAATGAAGTAAGGAGTGGGTGCTGTGAGGGGACATCACAAACATTATCACCTGGCTTTGTGGCCCTGCTTTTTATTTTGTCTGAACTGTGGAGCACCTCCAGGAGGCGGACGTTAGCAACATTCCTCCAGGCTTTTCCTGTATGTCATCTTGGGTTAGGTTTCATCGACCTGTATTTTATCAGGGAATCAAATTAATAATGCCTGTAGCTCAAGAGTCTTATTCACAGAGGACACAGGCAAGGAGGTGGTGTCCTCTGGGTGAAAAAAGGATATGGTCATGGAATTATTGCAGAAGGAGTCTTGGTGGTTTATAATAAAAAGTAGAAGGTCATAGATGTAAAAAAATGAGTTCCCAAAAAAGCAGTGTCACCTTTCTCCAGTATTCTTATATATAAAGCAAATCACATGATTTTGGTGTGGAGCTTGCTTTTAATTAAGGGAAATAAAATTTATTCTTGCTTGTGAGTGCAGGTATGGCGGTGTGTGTATATGCGTGTGGTTTGTGGGGGCGGGGGTTCCGGGTAGGGAGAGGCACGTGCAGAGGTGGTTCCAGGGCCTGGTTGGAACAAGTAGTGGTAATAGGTTGGCCCTAAGAGCCAAAATCAGGCGAGAACGAGGTCCTGTTGAAGAGGAAGATGCCCTGCCCAAGGCGGAGAAGGTAAGCGGCGTCAGAGTGGTTGTATAAGAAAGAATGTCTGCAGCCAGGACGGTTTTTAAAAAATTAACCTTAGGTAAAAGAGCGTTCAGCAGTTTGCTAGATCTGGGAGAAAGGCACGTGTGATAGATTGTTCTTTTAAGCCATGCCTGGCCTGTATCATGGGAGTGGATGGGGCTCCTTAAAGGGGTTGTGCTGGGCCAGACTGGAATAAATAACCTTTCAACATTCCTCGGAGTCTGTAACACAATGTCACAAAGTGTATATTCTTTCCTAGTCTGTCAGCCGGAGCATACGGAGTGATCTTTGGAAAAGTCCGGACTGCTTAGCATAGCGTGCGGGGCCCTCCAGGATTGCTGCCACCTGGCTCCCCGGCCGTCACTTTGGCAGTGCCCTTTCTTCCATCCTCATCCTCCACTTCTGCCAGACTGAACCTCCACGATATCAAAGGTCCCCAAACGCTCTGGGACCTCTGTGCTTCTGTGTCTCTGTGCACACTGCTTCCTCTGCCTGGAGGGTACGTTTCCCCACCCAGTGTGCTTGGGCAATCACCCACTTCTTTTTCAGTTCTCAGCCAAATGATGATCTTGCTACAAAGCCTCATTTCCCTTATTTGCTGACAGACCTGTTTCTTCCACTACGCTCTATACTGCTTGGGAACAGGGAACTGTCTACTTCATCTTGGTATCTCAGTGCCTCACTTTGGAGATGCTTAAATGCATTTTTGTTGACCGTAAATTGTATATGCAGGTGCCCAGGTCATGGGGGCATGCACAGACCTTACCCGATTCAGCTTCATCATTAATTTCAGGCAAGTAAATTCACTGAAGTAAAAGTCATCACCTGAGAAGTCCATAGAGAATTCAGAGGCACAGGAAGGTGGGTATTCCACTAACGACAAGATACATGGAAAAGGGCATCCTTGTAGCACTTTGCACGGAGTTTTAAGTTTTTAACACTGGCTGCATTCTGCTTTCTACTCATGGCAAAGTGCAATTAGATTTTCATACCTTTAGTATAGCTGTTCCTGCTACATGAAATCCCAGCTCACCACTCCTGCATCTATCTAAATACTGCCAGTCTTTTAAGGAAGAATCTTAGGATCTTAAGTTTCATTCCAAATAGTTCTGCCTGTGCTGTTTTTTTCTTTCCTGTAATACCTCTAGTCATTACTGTGTCATTTGATATTCAGTTGCCTAGCTCAGGTATACTGTTGGCTGGCTCCAGGGCCCTGGGTTGGCAGTCTCACCTCTTTGATTCTCGACTTCCACACTGGTAAAACGAATCATATGATGCCCTGACCTTCCTTAGAGACCTGCTCTGAAGCGCACAAGGAGGTGCAGGCTGAAGGTGCACATGGGCTCCTTGGATTGATTTGAAGACCTTTGTCCTGTTCTGAAGATGATAAATCTCAGTTCTCTTAATTCTCAAACCCTATTACCTATGCTGTGGAGTGGAGGCCTGGGGAGGTGGGGAGAGAGGGGAGAGCTTACTTATGTCTTCTGGAGCTTGGATAGGGGATGTTTCCTGCATACCCCAAAGATAGTGCTTCCTCCATTTGCTGATCCTGACAGCACAATAGCATCAAGGTTGTTTCTATTGTTCCTTCTCTTTGGTACTCCAGTAGGAGTGCACAGAAGGCTCTATATTTGTTCACATTTAGGCTTGCTCTGAGCAGGTTAGACTTTGCAAAAAATAGTGTCAGGTGTCATTATCATATGGCCAAGACAATTTGTAGCACCATGTCTTCTCTGCCTTGGATCATGTTCCTCCTTGAGGAGCTCACTTGCTTACACAGGAAGCTCTTGCCTGTTGCCAAGCCTGCTGGCAAGGGTAAAAGCATTTAAACAGGGTAATACATTTTGGAACCAAATGCTGTGGTCAGGAGGAAAAGTAATCATCTTGAATAGATGGGGGCATCTCCAATGAAGTATGATTATAACATTTGATCCTACTTTGTGCTATTCACTTTGCTGTCAGTTGTGTAATTTACCTCTGGGCTCCTAGGTTAGAGTAAATTTAAGGAAGCTAGACTTAAAATAGGTATTGTAACCACATTTATGTGATTCAGTATATACCTATGGCATTTATTGATATATGAGTTGAGCTCAATTTTGCATTTATAGTACAAAAGTCAAATATCTGTACCAACTTTTACTATCAAGGTATATATATATATATTTTTCCAAGTGGAGAAGGAGTAACGAATTTGTGTATTGTTGGAAAAACCTCCTGGAACTAACATCTCAAATGATGTGAAAATGTTTTTGAGGGCAGCCACACAGTCATCTTCATGCTAAGCAATCCAGGAAAATAAAATAACTACCAAATGGGGAAGGATAAAGTTAGGAAGTTTGGTTGAAATTCATTCTCCAAACTTATATCACAAATAAAATAAGAAGATCCAGATGCCCTTCCAATTGCCAATTTAGTGTAATGCTGTCATTGATACACTTATTGAAACTTGATTTTCCATTAAGTTGAAGGGTATGGGATTAAGGAATGGTTTACTGTTCAACTTCATTATTTTGAATTTTGACTCAAGCAAAAATTACTGAAAAACTGGCATGAATGCAGTATTGGCTTTTCCTAAAATTTGTTGGGTGAAAAACACCCAAATTCATGCAGTAATGAGAGATTTCTTTACTCTGAGACCAAACTTTAGATACCCATCAGATTCAATAAGAATTGGGACTTTCTAAGTTTTCCTAGTGCAAAAATTCAGCCTAATTTTTATCAGATTCTCCCGAGAAGACGTAAAAGGGAAACTTGACATTAGAGTCTTTCACAGTGAGGAAAGCAGACCACTGCCCTTTTCCTGGCAAATTAGAAAGTGCCCTAGAACATTCTTAGCTAAAGTCTTATTTAGCAAGATTAGAATATGTCACTTTTTGCCACTGCATTGTCCCTTTCTGAAGAAAGGGCGATTTATGAGCCCTCTGGATCTTCTTGTGGTGTTAATAACATCTTGAGCCAGCTGTTTTATTGGGTGTACACAGAGGGTAATTAGAAACATCTGAGAATCCCATAATGTGCCCAGAAAACCATGATGTTCTGCGGAAAAGAAAAAAAAATAACATTCATGCCAAAATTTGTGTACTTGGTAAATAGATGAATTAGTATTAAACAAAATTTACTTTGTGTTATACCATTTTCCAGAAAGAAGCTAAAGTCTTCAGGCTGAAAATATCCTTTTATTGAAATACACCCACTGCAAAAAGCATAACCTTATTTGGTAAAAGCCTTCTCACTCTGCTGTTCATACAGTAATTATCATTTCCCTTCTGTCAAACTCCATCATATTATAGACCATTTTCTGCCAGAAGAAGTATTTCTTCTTTTTACCTGGCAGTTACTTGAAAATTTTAGACTTCTGAGAGATCTCATTTAAGGAAATTAACTCTTAAAAACGTACTGCACCAGGGACTAGTAGTGTCCAATTTGCCTAATAGTCTATCCTAGAAATCGGGTTGGGATGTAGAAACTTGGGCTCTATTTCAGCTGGTTATTTGAAATTTGACCCACTCCAGTGGTGGCTGAGTCTGAAGCGCTTGGGTGTGCAGCAACAACAGCAGCTAAGTTAGGGCCTGATTTAAATCAGACACTGTTCTTCCTTCCCTCAAGACAAAATCTAGACAAGAAAACCTAAAAATTTGCTGGTAGCTAGTGAATGGTTCCTTTCATCTTCATTCACAAATAACAAGCCCTTCTGAGAAGTCAGGATTGAGTCAAACTGACATATCCCAGGCAGACGTGGACAGAATTGAAGCTGGAGGCCTCCAGTGTCTTTTCAACCTGTCTCACTTTGCGTGTCCCTTCTGGGCATGCCATTTTTGTCCTTTTCGATCCTTTTCAATGTGATTCCTCATTGATCAGGGAGATGAAATTGTAGCTAACTGTTATCTTTTGCTAGAAGTTATCGGTGACTTAATGAAACGTCTGGAATAAGAGGTAGATTCACCTGTATAAAAATGTTTGTAGGGTAGGACAGTAGTTGGTAGCTGTGGCTGAAACGTTCAAATCCTTGCCTTCTTCCATCCCTAGATCAGAGGTTCTCGGTACTGGTCATAAGGCAGAATCTAAGATTGCTTAAAAGGTACAGATGCCCAGACTGCATCCCAGGCTCCCTGAATCAGAATTTGTGGGTGTGCTTTGGGTGTGTGTATTTTGAAAGCAAACGATGCAGGCAGTTGTTCTACATAACTCCAGTGGAGAGCCTGTAGTCCACGCCAGTGCTCTTCACCCTTTGTTGTCCATAGGAATCACCGTGGATCTTGTTAAAATGCAGATTCTAATCCAGGAGATCTGGGTGGGGTCTGAAATTCTGCATTTCTAGCAAGCTCCTGGGGAATGCGATGTTGTCCACCTGTGCATCATCACCCTTTGAGTCACAAAGATCTAAACTGTTATTAATCCATGATAAATAATGGTTTTACAAATATATATTATCATAAATTAATGGTATTTGTTTATTGAGTTCCTGTGTGGGCCTGATACTGTATTAGGAAATGATTTATAAATTACAAAAGGGACTCAACCATGTAATCAAAATATGTCAGTCTTTTTCAAATCTCCTACCTCAGTTCCTGTCCCTAATAAAGTTGAGATTTCCTCGCCCAGCCAGGCGGCCCCTCAGGCAGAGTTCCCCCAGGATGGCTTAAGCCTGTGGGAAGTCCTGCATCCCTGCCACCTTAAATGCCGCGAGTGCAGGCTGCCTTCTCCCTTCACCTTCCTGTTTCAGCTTGCTCCACTCTACCTCCTGTCTTCAAAATTTTTCAGGGAACAGTAAGAAAGTTTCATTGTTCACCATGTCCCCTAAATTCCAAGGGATATGTATCAAGCTCTTCAAAGAATTCTCACCTTCTCTGCTCCAGTAGAACAAGCTGGTTTCTGCAGCACAGCCAGCATCCAAGGAAGTGAAATGACAGTTACCGCCTTTTGTCCTCAGCTTTGGGATGTAGTGCTAATCCCATAACAAAAGTTCGGTTCCATAGTCTGCACAACTTTCCAACAACATGTTACCAACTGCCGATAGTGTGGTATTCTTATATACAAGGATGATACTCTTGGTTTACTAGTAATAGGACAGATATTTAGTTGTTTTTACAGGAGAGGCAGAAGAGGGGATGTATTTGCATAGATCCGTCCTTATTCTAGTTAAGTCCTACTTGTGATTAGTATTAAACATTTTGACAGTATTTGAGGATACAGTTTTTTGAGATAAGAGATGGTATACTCGAATCACTCAAATGATACCAGTTAGTCCAAACTTGCCATGCAAGCATCATCCTTTTGGATAACATATGATCTCTGTAAGTGCCTGGATTTTGGCATGTAAATATGATACTTAATGGGAGGATTGCTGGAGCCCTGCAGTTCGAGGTTACAGTGACCTGTGCTTGAGCCACTGCACTCTAGCCTGGGCAACTTGGGTGTCAGAGCGAGACTCTCTCTCTTTTTAAAAAAAGGCTGAATGGTATTTCACTGTGTATATATACACCATATTTTCTTTAACCATTTATCATTTGATGCACTGTTGGACACCTGGGTTGTTTGCCTATATTGGCTATTGTGAAAATGTTGTAATGAACACGGGGGTGCAGGTACGAAAATGTTGTAATGAACACGGGGGTGCAGGTACCTCTTCATTCTGATTTCATTTTTTTTAGATACATATCCAAAAGTGGAATTGCTGGATCATATGGTGGTTCTATTTTTGATGTATTGAGGAACCCCCATGCTGTTTTCCATAATGACTGTACAAATTTGCATTCCTACCAACAGTATACAAGGGTTCCCTTTTCTCCACAAACTTGACAACATTTATCATCTTTTTTTTTATTAATAAAAGTCATTCCTACAGGTGTGAAAAAAGCAAAACGAAACATGATTTTTGGGAGTGCTTTGAGCACAGAGAAGTTGAATTAACAGAAAATAAAATAGAGTGAATATGAATTCATTGGCTGGTATAGCAAAGTTGAAACTTCCCCTTCCTTGTGCCACCAAAAGCCCATTGCATGTCCTTTACCTCACTCTGGTCTCTTCCTCTTTCCCACAGGGTGTACTGAGACCTAGGTTCCGTCTCTTACTCCCTGTCTCTGATTCCCTCTTATTTCACCTGCATCCATCTGGCATAGCCTTAGCTGTTGCTCACTCAGCTCTTTCTGTTACTCTGAAATATCTGGTTCGTACCCATAATGCAGATGGGAAGGGGAAAAGCTGTTTGTTTATCTCATGGTTTTCCACTGGGGTAGTTTTGCCTCCTAGAAGAGACATTTGGCAATGACAAGTGACATTTTTGGTTGTCCATACTAGGGGGTGCTCCTGGCATCTAGTGGGTAGAGGCCAGGGATGCTGCTATACATCCTACAGTGTACAGAAGCCCCCACAGCAACAAATCATACTGGCCCCAAATGTCAGTAGCTCCAAAGATGAGAAACCCTGCTTTAGGCATTGCCGTTTTCCTATCAGAAAATGTCTTAGACTCTTTCTCTGATATTTTGTCCATGGAAAACCCTGCCTCTTAATCTCAAGATCATTCTCTAGAGATGAAATCTCCAACATTTTGTCACAAATGTGCTCCTTTGGTGATGGTGCTGGATGGAACACAAACTCATAGCCTGCCTTTCAGCCGTCCTTGTACATGTGTAACCTAATAAACTGGACCCAGGATCCTGGAGGCTTGATTTACATTTGGCAATTTATATGAGAGGATCACATTGGATTTCAGAGGGTGCAGGGGTTGAGATGGCCTGGGCTGTGATTGGCCTTCATTATGAGCATTCTCCAGAAACTGAAGCAAGAAATAACGAATGGGAAACCACTCAGCACAGGAAGCATTTTTGCATATCCCAGAAGTGATTGTATGATAGAAACCACTTTTCAACACTAACCGTGGCTACTGTGGACTCTTATTTGCAACATGTCTGAGCTATGGCTGTTGGAAAAGGAGAGAATGCTGAGTGTGTTTATTTGAACAACAGCATCATCACATGTTCAAATAAATGTAGCACCTTGGGAGGGTACAGATTTGTTATTTCTAACCCAAACATCTTTACACATGCCTTTGGAAGGGTCATTTTGCCAAGTTTGGAAGAAAAAACCATCCAAGCATTAAAAGTCTGACATATTATTTAACTTGTTGAAAAAAGAAAAACCTCTTTGTGGCCAAAACACTCTAGGTCAGCTGGACAACGGTGTATATCATGTTTTTAAAGCATTTGCTTTTGGACCAAGAAACAGCCCTAGAGAGCAAGTAAAAGACATTGCCCTTACCTGCATATAAACTCATGTAGCAGTTTTCCCTTATGTTTTGGCCATCGTGCCCAGGAAACTTGGAATTTTCACAGTTGTTTCTTTTGTGCTTTTTTTTCTTGAATGAAATGCCTGTTCTGAATTCCATCGATGTGTAGGAGGTTATATAGTTCATTGCTTATCTTTATGAGACCCCAAATCCATAATTTATATGACTGATTCTTTTTTCAGTTATTTTTTAGTTGTAAAATATATATAATATAAAATTTATAATTTTTACCATTTTTAAATGTACTTTTCAGTGGCAATGAGTACATTCCCAATGTTGCACAGTCCTCATCATTGTCCATGTATGGACTTTTTCATCATCCCAAAAAGAAACTATACCCATTAAACAGTAATGCCCCATTTCTCTCTTGCCCTAGTCTCTGGTAACCTCTGTTCTGTTTTCTGTCTCTATGAATTTGAGCATTCTAGGGACCTCTTATAAGTGGAATCATGCAGCATTTGTCTTTTTGTGGCTAGCTTATGTCACTTAGTATAATGTTTACAAGGTTAACCAATATTGTAGCAAGTGTCAGAATTTCCTCTCTCTTTAAGGCCGAATAATAATTTGTTGTATGCATATACTACCTTTTGTTTATCCATTCTTCTGTTAATGGACATTTGTGTGGTTCCCACATTTTTTGGCTATTATAAATAATGTTGCTGTGAGCACTGATGTATAAGTATCTGTTTGAGTCCCTGCTTCGAATTTTTGGGGGCATATACCTAGAAGTGGCATTGCTGGCTTATGTAATAATTCTATGTTTAACTTTGTGAGGAGCTGCCAAACTCTTTTCCTTGGAGACTGTGCCATTTTACATTCCCACCAGCAATGTTTGAGGGTTCCAGTTTCTCTACATCTTCAACAATACTTATTTGCCTTTTTTAAAAGTAATAGCCATCCTAGTGGATGTGAAAGTGGTTTTGATTTGGAATTCTCTAGTGATTGAGGACATTGGGGCTTTTTTCATGTGCTTATTGGCCATTTGTATATCTTATTTGGAGAAATGTCTATTCAAGTCCTTTGCCCAATTTTGAATTGGTTTGGTGTAGTCAATTTTTTTAAAAAACTGGAATTTTCATTTACCAAGCTAAATACTTACAGCATTATTTCTGGCTGATATTGACTATGAATGTTTTGGGAAACCTGATTTTTAATGTTGGTTGGTCCTGCCACTTGGACAAGACTCATTTTTAAATCTTAGTTTCTTCATCTGCAGAAGAAGGAGGTTAGGGAGTAGATGTTCAAGATCCTTTGCATGTCTCAAATTCTATTATCTCGTCTAATATAAAACCTGGGTAAATGGGGAGATGATAGAGTGTGAATGTGATTAGGCTATCTTTATTATGTTTTACTCTGAAAATATTTTCTGTGATTTCCAAGTATGTACAGTGTGTTCCCTTTTGTACTTTTTTCAGCCCCACTTTTGACTTTGAATCAAAGTATGATTTTGTACAACTCCCGTGATATATGGTGTGGTGATGTGTCATCAGCCTGACAAGTTTGGTCAGAAAACAAGTTTGGCCTGAAACATTTAAGTTTACAAATGACTTGGCATTTTTAATTTTTTTTTTAATTTTTTATTTTTTTGCTTAGTTTTAAAAATCAACGTTCTCAGAAGAGTTTGGCCAGAAACAGAATGACTCCATGGTGGCCTGAAGGCAGCACAGCTTGTTTGGAACAGGATGAAAGGATGGAGTCAGGTTGGGCCAATAAGGTTGTAGAGGGCTATGTTTTGTTTTCTTTTTTAAAGAAAACTGAAATGTGAGGCTGCATGCCTTAGAATGTGCTGGAGCCCTGCTGCAAACTATAACACATGTATCATTTAGTATTAAAAATCTGAGCCATGAGGATTTAAATTCTTCACTAGGGGGAAAAAGTCTAAATTTAAATCCTTCGCTGGGGCGAAGAAGTCTAACGTCAATTTTAAACTTAAGGAAAATAGTTTTATAGTAAATGAAGAGGTAGTTTTTCTAATACATATTTAAATTCATTTGCCTCTTGCCAGTTCCCAGGGTTATCTTAATTTACTTAGATTAACAGCTCCTTGAATTTTTTCTTCTTGTGGAGTTAAAGACCAGGCCAGACCCTTGAGCCTTCTTCAGCAGTCAAAATATGGTGTTTAACGGCGTCTGTGCTGGGAATCCACTGGCTCTGTGTCCCTGGAGGCATCAGTGGCTCCTTTTTCCTTTAGGAGATTGGAGGGTGGAGGAGAGAAAGGTTTAGTTTTAGTCCCCCAGCTCCCTCCTGCAGGGTCTTGGGGGTCTTTTGTGTTCCTTTGCCTAAGGCCAAAGCTGCTGTCTTGAGGCGTTCTCTGTGCCAGTTCTTTGCTTTTGCAAAGCTGTGGGCTTCCCAGAACTTTGCCTATACCTTTGTCACGGGTCTCTTTATTCAACTCTTAAATTTTGCTGTGTTTGAATGTGCCTCTATTTCCTGATTGGCTCTTGACTCATACTGGAATTACAATTTAACTAGACTTGAAGGTAGATTTTCTTTTTAAAAAAGTTGATTTGTATGGCATCTTTAAAATAAATGTAATTAGCTCTTTAAAATATGTAACACGCCGTACAAAATTTAAAAGGGATAAGAGGGCTTACTGTGGAGTAAAAAATAAGTTTTTCTCCCATTTTGTTCTCTAAACACCCGGTTCCTTTTCCTAAGGGTAAATACTCTTTCCTGTTTGTCTTCTCCCAGAATCCGAATGTACTCACATCCTTGAAACTGCCAGACTGTTTTATTTACTGTATCGTACTGTGCTTTGTTCACTTACCAGTCCGTATCAGCACAAATAAATCTGCCTTGTTTTTTTTAAGGGTTGCTTATTTTTCCTTCTTGGCTTTTACTTTGTTTATTGGGCTTGATTTCTTGGCCTTTTGCTTTTTTCTTTTTGTTTTTTTCTTCCAGGTTGCGTTGGTTATTGAAGTTTTTGTGTGTGTTTGCCAATATCCGAGGATAAATTCATAGAAACAAAATAGCTGCATCAAAATTGCTGCTTACTTAATTTTAACAGATATTTACCAAATTATCTACTATAAAAGTTGAATTAATTTATATTCCCAACAATGTATGAGATTGTCTATATCACAATACTCTTTCCTGTACAGATTAAACATTTGAACTCTGCCGCTCTCATAGCTTGGAGTTTTAATTAGCATTTTGCTTGTGCATGAGATTAAGTCTCTTTTCATGTATCTAAAACAGAGTTTCTCAATCTCTGTGTTATTCATATTTGGGCAGATAATTCTTTGTTTTGTGGGGCTATCCCATGCATTATAGGATTTTTTTTTCTTCATTATAGGATGTTTGTAGCATCCTTGGTCTCTACCCATTAGATTCAAGTAGCAACCCACACCTTCCCAGGTAGGAGCAACCAAAAACGTCTCCAGTCATTGCCAAATGCCCCCTGGGGGCAAAATTATCCCTGGTTGAGAACCACTAGTCTAAAAGTTTTTCTCCTTTGCCTGTTTTTCTTTTCCACTGCATTGTTAGGTGTTTTAACTTTACTTATGGTGGTTTTGCTGTTTATTTCTTTTTAAAGGGATATACAAAAATTTTGGATTTTTTAATGTAGTAAGATTTATCAATATGTTTCTCACTCATATACCATTGATAGAGAAATTGATTTTTGATAACATTTTGTTAAATAAAGGCACCCGACCAAATTCTTCTTCCTTTATTTTATTTTACTTTACATGTTTAAAGACAAGGTCTCACTCTGTCACCCAGGCTAGAGTGCAGTGGTGCAATTATAGCTCACTGCAACCTAGAACTCCTGGGCTCCAGCTTTCTTCCAACTTCAGCCTCCCAAGTAGCTTGGACTATAGACATGTACCACCATGCCTGGCTAATTTTTAAATATTTTGTAGAAACGGGGTCTTGCTGTGTTGCCCAGGCTGGTCTCAAACTCCTGGCCTCAAGCAATCCTTCCTCAGTCTCCCAAAATGCTTGGATTACAGGCATGAGCCACTGCATCTGACCTCTTCTTCCTTTAATCAGCTGTTACACCTCTTCTCTTCAGTCTTAGTCAACAAACAAGGGGAAACCAGAGTAAGCCCTGAATTTTGTTGATGAGTAGCATATAGATGTATTGGAGAGGATCAGAAATCTTAAAGTAATAACAACTACTACCATTGAGTTCCTGTTGTATGCTCAGCACTGTGTTAGGTGCCTTGCATGTATCATGTCTTATCCTTGCAACAGAGCCCTGAGTGATCAGGCTGTTATGATCATTTTATAGATGAGAAAGCTGAGGACAAAAGACGTTAAGTTACTTGGCCCAGGCCATAGAGCAAGCAAGTAGCATGGCTAGGTTTCAAACCCAGATCCCCCAGAATCCCTGGGTCATGCTTTACCCTGTGCATGGTGTTGTCTCAAAGCTCTCTGTGCTGAGGCTGGCATGGAGCTTCAGGGGAATTCTTAGGGAGAAGACCATATTTGGCATCCCTGTGAGATCCATCTTCTTTCTGCTTGGCTTGGAGAGATCCCCAGAGTGCTTTCCTCTGCTGCATATGACTCACACTGTTCACCGAATCTTGGGTCTTGGTCTGAGCTCTGTCATGAACTGCTTCCTCTTCTGTAGAATGGAAAGGATAATACCCGATCATAGGATGTTGAATGGCTAAATGAAAGCAAATGGTTTGCAAAAACACTTTATGATTAGCAGAGCAGTTTCCATATGTTAGGTGTTACTGTGAGTTAGTATTGCCTGACTACCATACATCATACATTTGATTACATCAAAATGCAAATTTTTTGAGCTGCAACAACTGAACATATTTTAATGTATTGTAAGATATGAGAGATTGGTATGAACAAATATAACCAGTGTATGTTAAATTAAACTTACAAAATAGCATAAATTGATAATATAGCCAAGTACTTCAAGATTTTCATGTCATTTAGCTACAATTTCAAGTCTGAGTCAAAGAAATTGCTTGTGCTACATACAATTTTCATGTATTTTTAAGAGAATCTGAAGAACTTTGATTCTATTTGATTTGTTATTGGGGTTTTCATGAAGAATTTAAAAATTTGACAGTTCTGCAAATGACAGATTTTATGCAGTTGGCAGCCGTCCCATTGGTAACTGAAGAGCAGAGGTTTTGTTTGGACTCAAGGCATGCAAGGGAAACACATGTAATTTTCCCCTTTTCTAGAGTTCTTGGCCTTAGAAATTTAATCTTGAAATAAAAGATGCTGAAAAATGTGTATGTCAAATATCAAAGAAAGGTATTGAGATCCTAGAAGCTTGTTATTGTCTGTGATTATTTAAGATGTTGTTAGAATTGAGATGTGCCTAATGTGCATAGGAGGATGAAGAGTTTCCAGGGCTGTAGGCAGTGAAGGGAGGAAAACCGTATTTATAGATGAGAAAGCTGAGGACAAAAGACATTAAGTTACTTGGCCCAGGCCATAGAGCAAGCTCATTTACTGGCTCATTTACTGTCATTGGTGTGTTTCTGAAAAGTTGAAGCCTGATGATCTTACCGATTGTACAAGATGATCCTGGGTGCAAGAGGAGTGAATGTTTTGTGGACATGTGTGCAGAAGTGAATGGGAGACCCTTAGAGCTGAAAGGTAGCATTCATTTTTTTTTTTCATTGTATAGATCAGAAAATTGAGGCCCAAAGAGGGAAGTGACTACCTCAAGGTGACAGTTGGTGCCAAAACTCAGATTCGGACCCAGGCTTCTGACTCCCGTTGCATTGCCAAATGAGATTGTTTTTATAACATTTTTATATATGGAACATTTTTAAAGTGGCCATCTGTAGGATGATGCTACTTTGTGGAGATTTCTAATGCAGTTTGCATGTTTAAGACAGGAATATCAGAGAGGGATTCTGCCCCAGCTGCTAAAATGCAGACGTCTTTTTCTCACTGATCCTTGTTCTCACCCAAATAAGGTGAGGGTGAGAGTCTTTGGTTAAGTGGGAAAGCTAGAAGGACTATACTCAAGGGAGAATAGATACGTAAAACAAGTATTCCTCAGTCATTATGTAAACCTTTGTTCAACAAAAGAATGAGCAGATTATGTTGTGTAAACTTCAGATACAGATGTATATGGAATATCCAACCTAGTTATCCAGGGATTAAGAATTGAAAATGCAAGTAGCCATGCAGAAGAAATATCCCGGGGCACTGACAGGCCACAGAGGCTACTTGCTGTCTACAGGAACTTCTGCAGGGCTTTATAAAGATGGACACCACAGTTTCTGGAATTTACCCAGAGGAAGAGTTGAGACAGGGCATCCCAGATGAGCTCAAGTCAGGGAGACTTACTTTTCCCTGGCTAATTCCTGGAGGGGTGTCCTGAATAACATGTTTTTAGATCATGGAAAGGAAGTAGAGTAATACAGTACATATGATTCATTGACATTGTGGTTATCAAAGGAGTCACCTTCTAGCCAGAAAATGGAAGATTTCTTTCCAGTGATTCACATGTATTAACCAGAACACTTTGACTTCCTGGAATTTAAAACATAAACTCAAGTCTCTTGGCAATAACTTTTAAACACTGCAAATCAATGAATCTCCCAGCTCCCTCTCTCCTATTCCCTCCCCTCTAACCCTGATCCTTTAAATGGGTCATAGCATACCTAAATGGTAGGTAGCTGTGATGACAAAAAAACTTCAGAATGTCTTCAGAATGGTACACGAGTGCACCTTTCTTCTTTTCTACAGTACTGACGCTACATTCTCAGTCTAGCACACCATATAATGAAATAGGAAACGCATTTCTTTGGAGAGCTCAGTTAAGGTGAGATGAAAATATCTGTCATGCTTCATTGTCTTGTGGCCAGACAGAATGCAATGAGCTGGGAATGTAGGGGGCTTAGGGTCTGCTTAATCCCAGCCCTGAGCGTGCGTGAGAGAGGAACAAAGCATCGGCCTAGCAGGCTGTGGCCATGGTAGTGACAACTACGTTTCATTGACTCCCTTTCCCCAGTCCTGCTCGTCTTCACGGGGGAAGCAGTGTGCTTGCTGCTGTGGCCCTGCAACCCCAGGGTGTCTGTCGTATCATAAACAATCAAAAATATGGGTCCTTCCAGGCTGCAGCTAAATTAGTGGTGATGTCCCTCAGAACATGAGTGTTTGCTGTAAAGTCAAGGCCCAGCCAGTCCAGCAGCCACTGCACCAGCTGTGGAGTCTGAGTTAACAAAAAGCTGTCCCTTCCTGCATTTCCTGTCTAGCACCTTTTAAAGGTAACATCAATGCCTCCCCTTCCAGAGAAAGAATTTCTGTCCCTCATTTCTTCCATTTCTTATTCTTTGCATCTTACTCATTCAGCTCTTTAAATAACACTTTTAAATAATAGAAAGAGATAAACTCCACTGGTGTGAGTCTATTTAAAGGCCCCACCCACCCCCGACTTACTGAAGCTACGTACTTACTCTGCCTCTTGGATCTGTGGGTTGGTCCAGTGTAGGCTTCTTTAGTTGCCCGTGTGATAATCTACAGGATTATTAGAGAAGAAGAATTCCTGGAGTAAAACTATGGGGAAAGATTTGATTCAGAGCTAGAAGGAAAGGAAAACTGTTTACTGAGTACCGTCTGTGTACCCAGCATAGTTTTAGGCATTTTCCAGGCTGTTTCTCTTTATCCTGAAGACAATGGATATGTTATTTTCATTTGCCGATTAGAAAACTTAGATCTATTAAATTTAAGTAGAATATTCAATCCAGAGTTAAAAAAAAAAATCCAACTGTAAAAATAACCATTATGGACAATTTCCATTTCTGTAGCCACACAGGGAAAATTTATTAGGGTCTCGAGGAGACTCGCCCCTTTTAATTGTTGGTAGATGAATAGCAAAACTTGAATTTACTGGAATCCAAGTGCCTTGGAATGATTTGGAGCAGGTCATTCATGTGGTTAGGGCAACACTGCTTCCAGGGGAATGTTTTGATTGATTGTGTCAGCGTCCTTGGGTGGCCCTCTCAAGAGCTTGAATGCCTGTGCGAGTTTTGTTTCCCCTAGCTAGTTTCTAAGCTTTTACAGATGATGTGTCACATCTTCCCTCTATTTTGTTCCTCTAATAATGAATTAGTGTAATAAATTAAATAGTATGGAAATTCAGCACAAGTGGGTTGACCTAATGTAGCTATAAGCTTTCCCAGCTCTGTTGAGAATCACTAGATGTTATAGGTAACAATACTGTCAACTAGGTATTTGGCCCTTATGATTGGTAGCAATTATTTCTGCTTCCTTATTGGTCATTGTGTTGCTTAACTCGAGGATGGAAAGTAGATTTTATTTTCTGTATCAACTCTATCTGTGGCTGACGAGCATACTGTGTTGAGAAGGATTCAAAGTTTACAACTAGGCCCAGCAAGAGCCATGATAGGTTTGTAATTTTTTTTTATAGGCAAGGAGAGTATAGCACTTGCCCTATAGCTACTGCTCCCATGGGTGTTTTCAGCAGCCCAGTAGTCACGGCAGTGAAGACTTGATCTTTCTGTCCCCTCCTGGCCTTTCCGAAAGTTATTGGGACAATGTGTACATCTGGCTGGCCGTTGATCAGCTTTCTAGCGGCTGGAGTATCTAGTCATAAATCGCTCAGGGAGATTATGAATAAGCTGTAAGTTTATCCACATATGTAGCCTTTCTCCTCAGTGATATAAAGTCTTCATATTCAAGAAGGAGATTAATGATAGGATTTTATTATAGTTTCTTACTTTTTTTTAAAAAGGAAATGGACAACATAAGTGAGCAATTAGTTGAATTTTGTAGGAAAGATTCAGAAGAGAACTGCTAGATATAGACGGGAACCACCGTCGTTAAACCCAGGGCCAACAGAAACAGCGCAAGTGTATGTTAGAAGCAAAGGCAAGAGGGCCTTGGTAAAGAGTTTAAGAAAGTGTTCCTTTTAGATCCAAGGAATGGGAAGCTTTAGGAGACTTGAAATTGGCACTTGACATTGGAAAATATTCCAGTATGCTAAAAGTGATGGAAAGAATACAAGATATGGTCTTAAAAGTATTCTGGATGTAGTAGTAAATGGGCTAGGACAATTTGAGGCTTGGGACTAAGGTAGCAGAACTGTTCAATCTTTCAATGACTGTTGCTGTCTTATGGTGGAAAAGCATTGGAAAGAGTCTAAAATAGCATGGAATGCTAGTTGAAAACTATCACTTTACTTAAAGCATTATTACTCTACTTATGTTGGTGTCATTTGGAATAACAAATAACACAAAAAACTGTACTGGGAAAAATACTCTTAAATGACCCACAGATAGATTCAAAGAGATTTAACTTTAAGGCCTCTGGCCTCTGTCAGAAGACTGGAGAGTTGGCTCCACTGAGGTTCATTCAAACCTTTGACATTTATTTGGCACCCATTTAGGTCTAAGCAGTTTTCTAGGTATTCATGAGAAGGTGTGCATCCTTGAAGCTTGCATGTAGACAATTTCTGTATGATGCGTGTTTGTGCAGACGTGCACAGAGAAGCAGGTGTGCCCAAGCCTTCAGGGCACAGTCACATGGAGACCTCACTTAAAGGAAGGACATGGAGTGGTGGTGGGGCCTAAAAACTGAAGAGTGGGAAGAGGGATTCTTCCAGAATCTATCTAGAAGGATGGCATGTGCATTGGCATGGATTCAAGACTGGGAGTGTGGTATGTTCTGGGAATTACAAGTGGTTCGGTTCCATGGTTGCAATGGACAGCCATAGAAAAATCCTGTGGGGAAATGAACTGATTGGTTGAGTATATGCATCAGAAAGTCCATTCTGGCTATGTGGTATAGAGAGAGCATGTTGGAGGAAGGTAAGAAAAGAGGTAGGGACAGCATTGAGGCTTCTCTATAGTCCATGAAAGAAGTGATAGCCTGAACTTGGACAAAGGTGCTAGGGAGTGGAGAGAAAGAAAGAAACGGGAGAGACAGTGACGAGAGAAAAGCTGTAGAACTTGGTCAGCATTGACATCAACTTATGGGACAGGGAAGAATCTAGGCTCCAATGTTTATGGCTCATAAAGAGTATTCTTTAAAATTTAATAGATCACAGGACCATAAAAACTTAATACTGAGAAGGAAATTGTATTTATCATTTTACTAATTAGAAAACCAGTTCCAGAGAGCTGAATTGAATTGCTTGAGATCATTTAGCTGCATTATGCAGACCTACGACTGGAACTGAGATTTCTTGGCTCCCAATACAGGTATCTTCTGACACATTAGACTTTAAACTTTGTACAGTAAAAATCTCTGTAGAAAAGGTGATTTTATTATATCCACGATTTTAAAAAAATTATTATAATTATTATCATTTTAGCGGGCTGAGTCTCTTTCTTGGTAAAAGTAATGGACTAGAAAATGTGACTCATATGGTCAAGATTGCTTAACTACATCAATTCCATGATGAGATGTAATAGAATTTTGTAAGTGAACTAGTAAAAATGCTTTACTCCAAATGGCTTGTGAAAATATGTGCTTGAAAACAGCTAGGTTTCAAGCTTTGATGGTCTCGAGCCTACTAGTAAATATAAAAGGTGTAAAATACCTTTTTCTTTCCCCGTTAGCTTTTCAAGTTACTAATTCAGTTTTGGAAACTACCTCTTCCACAACAGCCAACTCTAAAAGCAGATACACACCCTTCTATGAATAATATATGTTTTTTTCCCATATTGTTTGGAATGGATCTATAATAAATTATGCAATTTTGTGTTGAAATCAATTTGGTAAATTTTTTAGTTTGTAAGAATTAGAGAAATGATTGAAGTTTGTGAAAAGACTTCATTTTATATCAATAAAAGGATCATTGTATGGTACATTTCAATTCTGAATTAAAGCATCCTTGTATAGTTGCCTTAACTTCAGTGTCTAGCCATAAAAGGAAAAGAGAAAGAGCGAAACAGAAGGAATACTAAGGAAAAGTTTCTGACATTCTTCTTTGTATACCCAAGTAGTTTCTCTGATGATATTTGGTTTATTTAGGAGAGTTGCCAGAAGGATTTGGAAATTTTTCTAGTCCTGATTAATGATAGTAGTTTTAATTTACTTTTCTTCCATGTCTCTGATTCTTATCCTGTACAAAATCTAGACCTCCAATTGTTTTATTGTGGTAACTGAGTATTAGCGTATACACTAGGATGTTTCAAAAGTCAGCTTAGTCTAAGTCTGAGCTACATCTCAAGAGAGTTAATTAGAAACATACTCACGGGCCAATACTGAGGATTAGAAGGAATTATCTTCAGGAAGTCAGTTTTGATACATATTGTCTTGATTTAATGGAATGTTCCAGATTGAGGAAGTATATATGGAGCCCTGAGGAATGAATAGGCATATTTTAATAACCTGAACTTGACATATCGAGTTATTTAAGTTAAATGGAAGTAGATATCTTGGCTCATCCCATCAGTCAGTAATGAATCACGTGGCTCCAAATAGCTTTAGCATTTGACTCTGGAAAGTTCTGCTATGTGATTTTAAGCAGTGCACAGTAGAAGCTCTAAAATTACCACCACGTAACTGACTTTCCAAATTAACCGATACTCTCTACTCCCTTTTAAAAATACATTGATACCCACAGTGTGCTGAATACTCCTAGCTGATAGCTACTCCTGGGTTCACCCCACACATTACACCGCCCAGGGCTGAATTGTATTCCTACCAAGAGTCAGTCTTTTGTTCCTGACCTGATATTATTTAATTAACTGTTCCGTAAACTGTTAAAAAATGAGTGCAAAAAAAATTGTTTTCATGAAAATTAAAATGAATAATTTGGAAACTCAATAAAAGTGAATCATTAATACTGACAGCTGATTTAGGGTTAGGCAAGACAATGTTAAAACTTTGGAAAGCAAATCATAAAAACTGGGAATTTGGCATTTAAATGTCTTCCCAATTAAAAAAATGTTTGTAAAAAGTTCATTTAGTTGTCCAAGAAAACATTTATTATTAGGTACCTACCATGGGATAAAAGCATTTTGCTAAGCTCTGGACATAAACAGCTGAAAAAGGCAAGGTCTCAAAGAAGATTTCTTTCCTCCTGCAACTTATGGCCTTTTGGAGGAGTCAGACATGGACCCAGACCATTATAGTCCAGTTCCATTTGTGCTGTACACATGCATTTGTTGCTCTGAGAGTACGTGGCAGGGAGTGGGAGCTACCAGCTTTGCCCTGGCTTCATTCAGGAAAGGCCTTAGTGAGGAGGTAATGCTTAAGCAGAGGAAGCTTGTGTTGGGTAGTGAAGTGTGGGAAGTGGGCGGGGAGGAAGAGGAAAGAGATTGTGTAGAGCCACAGGTGTGTGCGGGAGCAGGGTGTGGCCAGAAGAGACCAAATGTTGGCGGTGGCTGGAACTGAAGAACACGTGACAGCAATAGCAGTAGGGAAGACTGGGCAGGTCTCAAGAATTAGATCAAGAAGAGCCCTTCTGCCGTGAATGTGGTCTAGATTTCTTCCTCTGGTGGTAGGGAATCTCTGAAATTGTCAGATAGGAAGTTAGTGTGCTTGGCTTTTATCTCAACTGAATCTGTCTCTGAAGGTGTGATCCAGTTAAAAGTTACTTGGGAACTTATTTGCTCTGCATCTGAGTTTGTGATAATATGTATAAATCATTTTCTATTTCCTGTTAGACATTCTCATCACTCTGTGCATACAAGCACAGAGAATGGGTGCTGTGTAAGATAAGCAGACTGAATTAATTTTTTTTTTTATCTAACAGTTCATGAAATGAAATTTATGTTGCAGTCTTATACATTTTTAATATTTAGTATTTGTGAAGAGCCATTTTTTTTTTTAACCTCTGACTTCAATTTCTTCAACTAAGGCCTATAGATCTAAAGGCAAAAAAATGGAAAATCAGTTATTTTCTAATTAACCGAAGTAGAAACCAGTATCTAAATCATGGAAATAATTCTTGGTTATTGAGCCCATTTTCATTCTGATCAGTTTAGGCAATCTCTATGTAGACTTTGTCTGTATCCTCTGATTTACATGTAAAACTTTGAAAGCCATCGGTGTTTGGAATGGCGTACCCACCAGTCTAGAAAGGCCTCAAAAACCAGTTTTCCCTGGGCATTTTTGCGTGAGATTTGAAGGCCACAATTAGCGGGCTTCTTAGCATGTAAAAAAGGCGTTGGGAGCCTGTTTTCCTGTGTAAGAGTTTTCCAGTTGAGGTATCTAGAAAGATCTGAGGCTGAGCTTCTTGAATGTCTGTCCCTCCAGCAGCTACACAGGCTATTCCATATCCTTTAGGGTGGATACTTCTCTAATTATGGTGATTTTGACACCTTGCGCCGCATCCCAGCCTCACCTACCTATGTGCTGCACGTGATAGCTTGCTACCCAGAAGGGAGGACGGAAAGGGATCCCTGCCCTTTAAAAGAAAGAAAAGACCAGGATAGAAAAATAGGCCTTGGCCGTGGCAGCACAGTTGTGGGGGAGCCATGGGAAAGTAATGATCCATGGACGGTGGGAATAGAAAGAAGCTGTAGACGGGCCATGCAGATTTTGTTTATAGTAGTGGTTCCCAAACATTGTCTACCCAGAATTTATTCCTTTTGGCATCTGACTGAATTTTACAGACCCCATTTCATTTTATTGCCCAGTGTGTTTCTTCTTTCATGTCCCATGGGGAAAGTTTCTCTGCTTTTGTGTTAGTCCTAGAAGGTCTCTGTGCTCTTTTTCACCCTGCATTCTTCCTCTGTTCTTCCATGCCTAACTCCACCCTAACTGCTGGATTTTATTTCTCTTTTCCACCACTTTATGTCTCTCTCC
>NW_012149618.1:8406808-8409641 GCF_000956105.1 Propithecus coquereli
GCACACACAGTCTCTGCACCTCACTCCTTTTCTGTGGAGGAAGGTGGTTGAATCAGATGGTTTAGCTGGTCCCTTTCAGCACCTCTGTGGAAACCGTAGTACTTTATGGACATATACTGAAAACTCCTTCTCTAGTGTATGCTGAAGTTATGTCAGAAAAAAAAAAGAAGTGTTAAAAGAGGTGTGGATGCGTGCTGCATTTGTGTATCCAAGACAAACAAAAGTGAATAGGCAAAGATATTCTCATCAGTAGGACAAATAAGATTTTAAAGTCCATTATCTATAAAAAGCCATCATGAAAGTAATTAAAAAATCATTAATACTCTAAAAGATAGGTTAAAATATATGGATAAAAAGATAGGTCAAACAATGAGAAATGAAAACAGTAAACAAGCATGTGGGGAAATGTTCAAAATCTTTCTGAGTGCCTACTATGTGTAAGGCATTATGCTGGAGAAATAAGTATGATCAATATTTTAAAATAAACAATAGAATATTGATAAGCTAAAAAAATCTTTAGTAAAGACATGTAAAATTAGCATTGCGATAATATAATCAGATTTTAAGAAAAATGTTTATAGCTCAGAAGTTTTCTTGCAACTAGTAAATTAATATTTAAAAATAGAATCCAATGGTTACCAGATGTGAATTCGATATGCCATTATACTGCTATCGAGATTATTAATTGGCATACTCTTCTTGGAAGATTCATCTGTCATTATACTGAGAAATTCAATAGCTCTGCACTCAATTCTGGGAAGAGTAGTGAATGAAACAGCGTGCAGTATACTGCACGACCTAACTGTAAGAATATGCATATCCCTTTGGTTGCTGATACGCTGGTTTGGCTTCTCCTCTTTTATGTTTCCGTTGTGCCCTACCATAATAATCATGAAGCTGATGATGGTGGCTAACATTTGCTGAGTGCTGACTATATGCTGAGTTCTAAGGGCTTTGAATATATGAACTCATTCAAGCCAAACAACCACCACATAAAGCCAGATAAAATTATTATTCTCATTTTACAGGTGAAGAAATGGGGCAAAAAAAAAAAAAATAACTTGGGCAAGGTCCTACCACTGCTGGTGAAATTGGGATTCAAAGTCCTGGCAGTCTGATTCCAGGCTCTTGCTCATAATGTCCATGCTCTGTGTCCTAGCCATGATGGGACGGACAGTTCCTTTAGTGTAATTGACTTATGTATGTTTTTCTAGTTCACCGTATCTCCTAGCATATTGCCTAATGCATACTAAGCAATCAGGAAATATTAGTCAAATGCGTCAGAAAGTCATTACTAAGAAGGATAAAACTACATGCTTGAGGACGTTCCAGTATTCCTTTTATGGCTTT
Source organism: Propithecus coquereli (assembly GCF_000956105.1). Lineage (NCBI taxonomy): Eukaryota > Metazoa > Chordata > Mammalia > Primates > Indriidae > Propithecus > Propithecus coquereli. Next base: position 8,408,159 of record NW_012149618.1, read on the forward strand.
TGATAGTTACAGCTGTTAAATGTTATAGATAAAACTGTAATAGAAACATTACATTATAGCTTTATCTGTAATAGTTAAAAAGAAATGCAGTCTAAACAGACAATAGAGGAATGGGATGAATATTATATAGCTACCAAGAATATCAGTGATTAAGGCTCTGTAGCAATACATAGTGCATAACAACATGAAGGCTATGTAGTGATAAAATAATATAAATGTAAACTGTAGTGGTTACAACTGTAACCTGGACATCGCTGTAGGGTTTACTAGTTTGTGGGTGTAGATGAATGATAATAAACCAAATTATGCTAGCTAAAGCCCTTGCTTGCTTAACTTCATCCTCTCTGCACCCCCTCTAGGTGTTTCTGAGGAGGAAGGGGCGCTCCCTACTTCCCACCACATAGCATCTGCGCAGGTCTTCTGTTAAGACTCTCTGAGTTCCACTGCAGATGGAGTCCCATGGGAGCCTTACCACTGTCCCATGGAAGATCCCCTCCGCAGAGCACTGGGTCTGTGGCCTTCTTGCCATCACTTCATACTCCCTTGACGTGCCTGAGAAGTGCTTGGTGATCCACAGTGCTGAGAGCATAGCTCATTCTCCAGCCCTCTCCTGCTCCCTGACTCTAGAGCAATGCTGCTTGTGCCCAGAGTCTCACAGAGAGTGTGGGATTACAGAAGTGCCAAGAGGGCAGGGATTTTTGTCTCTTGTTTATGGATGTTTGCCAAGTGTTAGGACAGTGCCTGGCCCGTGGTAGACAGAAAATAGTCACTGAATGAGCGAACACTTTTTGAGCCTCTTGCCTTCACTTCTCACCTCAGTGGAACCCAAAGGGACAGGCGATAGACCAGCAGTATGCACTAGAACCTTCTTCAGTCATGGAAGTGCTCCGTATCCACAGTCTGCAACAAATGCTGTTCATTTCCTTTTTTGTTTCATTGTTCTTGACTCTACTCCTACTTCTCCTCCAATGCCTGTGGCTCGGAAAACTCCTTTGTCCTTCTGCTAATAAAAAGTCCCGAAGTGGACTGACTTGCAGATTTAGATCCCTGGGAAAGATCCTTAATGTAGAACTGGCCAAACCCTCAGTCTCAGCTCAGGCTCTGCTGCAGCAGCCCATCACCAGTTATAAAAAATGCCTGCGCCTATGAAAGGAGTCTGCAGAGGGCTTGGCACAGACTGTGTGGTGAGATCTGTGGAACACAGTGAGCCCCTCTATGAGAGGAGGTGTGTGGGAAAGAGCCCTGAAACAGGGTTTAGGAAACCTGGCTCTCGTATTGTAAGCACACACAGTCTCTGCACCTCACTCCTTTTCTGTGGAGGAAGGTGGTTGAATCAGATGGTTTAGCTGGTCCCTTTCAGCACCTCTGTGGAAACCGTAGTACTTTATGGACATATACTGAAAACTCCTTCTCTAGTGTATGCTGAAGTTATGTCAGAAAAAAAAAAGAAGTGTTAAAAGAGGTGTGGATGCGTGCTGCATTT
>NW_012149618.1:8409691-8410843 GCF_000956105.1 Propithecus coquereli
GCACACACAGTCTCTGCACCTCACTCCTTTTCTGTGGAGGAAGGTGGTTGAATCAGATGGTTTAGCTGGTCCCTTTCAGCACCTCTGTGGAAACCATAGCACTTTATGGACATAGACTGGAAACTCCTTCTCTAGTGTATGCTAAAGTTATGTCAGAAAAAAAAAAGAAGTGTTAAGAGAAGTGTGGATGCATGCTGCATTTTTCCCATGTGTAATCTTTAGGGAATTAAATTAATGGTGACAATTTTTTTGTTGAGCTCTGTAAAATGCTGTGCTATGAAGTATGGGGGATGCAGAGATTAAAACATGGCTTCTTTCCTGCATATTCAAAATATAATAGAAGAATAAAATAATAAGAATACACGGAAAATGGGTGCACGTTATAGAAATCATGTTAGATGCTAACCCCTGCCCCATTTGCAAATGTCTCCAGGGTTCCTTCTTACTATGTAGTATCCTCTTTTCTTCTTTGAAAGATAGTTTCTTTTTTTGGAGGCTATGTTTGGACCACACTTTAAAGGCTACAAGAATTTGGACTGGCTGCAATGTCAGAAGGTTTTATTGCAGTTTTGTGCTCTTAAGTTAAATATGTGTGTTGAGACTTCGACTTAGTAAATATTTAGAAATTCTAGATTTAGGTTCATCTCAAGTCCTTTTCTGAGACTCAGGAATAAATAGATAATAAGCAGATATTAATGAGCTTACTGAGTGTATGGGCTTAGTCTCTAGAGACAACCCAGCAGACGGAGTTTACAAATTACAGCGATAGTGGTTAAAACAAATTTTAAAAGGTTTTTAAGTTTATTTTTAATATTATTGTATATAGTCTAGGCCTAAATGGTGGTACTTGGTTTGTGAGAAAACATTTTGCAGTGATGTCAAAGAAAATGCCAGGCTACAATGACTGAAATGGCAGCATGTCCCTTCAGATAGTTGCAGCGATGCCACGTAAAAGGTGGGTCTGTAAGGACGAAGCATGTCATCGTTTTATGAACCCAATTTCACTGCCCACTAATGTGCAGCGTTATCATTTCCCTAAGTGAAGTCACCTTTTTATAAATTCATGAGCATTTTATTAACTACTCAGTAAGCATGAAACTTAACATTTGAATCAGTGTCCCAGTATACATTAAAAATCAAAATAAAGCACAC
>NW_012149618.1:8411634-8436235 GCF_000956105.1 Propithecus coquereli
TTCTTAGGTTATGCAAAGTGTTAAGATCAAGTTAGATGGCCAATAGCAATGGTGAGATTGTTGCTAAATGAACAGAAAGCCATAAATAAAGTTGAGATGACGAATGGCTTCATCCCAAATTGGAAGTTCTAGTGTGTGTGATAGGATTTCTTATCTCCTGGATTATAAACAGAATGTCGTATTGAAGCATTTACTAATGTTCGCCAGCATTAAAAATTAATGGTATTCTTGGAATTGTTTGCATTAAGGTTGATATTTTGCACTTGTTGAAAGCTGCATTGACTTTAACATTAGCCCAGTGTACTTAGTATTGGATAGGTGGGGATGGAATGAAAGTGGTCTTATTAATTTTCAAAGCAGGTAAAACAAAGAGAATGCCCTATTTGATCAGGTGAATAGCTAAAAATAGTTGTTAAAATCAGTGATGCTTGTATGGTATCTCACTACCATGTTGGTTCGTGATGATAATAGTCTTGGAGTTCTGAGGTGGGTGCTATGAAGAAACTTCCTTTTAATAATTTCCTTCCTCTCCCAACATTTTTGCAGGTATTAGAGCATTCTTACATCCTACAGCATATTTTCATTTGCTTTTTAAAAATGTAACCTCTCCATCTAGAGTTTAAAACTGACTGGTTACTATGAATATTTGTGAAATCTCTTAGTTCTTGTAAAATACAAAATAGAAAATTCCCTTATTACAAAGCAATGAAACTATAATGTGTGCATTTTCACATCTGATATCTAAAAATGCACATATACTTCAAAAAAAATCAAAGAGCTGCTCACTTATGGGAGAGTGTGGTAGGTGGTGCATTTTCAACTCTCTTATTTAAGCATTCTCTTTGCCCCCAAATCTCTTTGGAACTCTATTTTTTCTTTTTCATGTCCTGTAGAGAATACTAGTCTCTTCTCTCACATGTATAAAATGTAAAAAAAAAAAAAATCCTCTTACCTTGAGAATCATTATATATTCAATGAATTTTAAAACTTTTAGATATTTAATGTGACTTTGGCTAAACAGTTATAGAAAAATGTAAAATAAGGTTAGGAACTCAAAGCCAAATTTACAGTGCACATTTAACACGCATAAGTGGAGGACCCTACTGCTTTCTGTATCCTTGTTCTTTGTTTTTTACTGAGTCTGTCTCCTGTGATTCAGATGTGCCTTGGTCCTAAGTGTTAACTGATTGTTTTTCTTCCTGTTTTACTGTATTTACTTTTATAGACTGCCAGTCCTTGTGGACACAGATAGGAATCTGGTGCTTGTCTGTCTCTGAAACCCGACTTGTCTCCTTTTCGTCTTACCTCCTACTCTCCAGCCACATCAGCCTCCTTTCAGTTTCTGGGCCTTTCTAAACCACTTCACCCCAAGAGCTTAGCTCATGTTATTGGTTCTTCTGTAAATGCTTTTCTGCCAAATTTCCACATCACTGGATTCTTCTCTTTTTAAGGTTTAGCTTAATCGTGTTCTCCTCCTTGGACAGGTTGTTCCAGGCCATCCTAACTCATACGTGTTTTTGACCGAGTCTCTGAGTTGGTATAAGTTAGCAGACAATCAAGAATTGATAGTAGACAATTTTAGAGCACCACAGTTTTAAATCTCTGTATTCCATAAGGAGATAAACCAGTCTACATACTTCTTTCCTTGGTCACGTGTAGGGCTAGGTCTTCCCGGCTCCTCTCTCTAGCTTCGGAAGAAAGTAATTATCTTCTTGGATTCCAGCTCCTTTTTTTTTTTCTGGTGACATATGCTAAATTAAAAGGCATGCATATAGTTTTTTGTTTAGAGCGACATAGGTTCTTAAAGTGAGCAGTGGTTTGCTGTAGCATTTAATTATTATAGAACGTATTTGTTAGCTGGAAGCTTTCAACAGCCACCGTATTAACCCACTTTCTGGCTGAAAAGGGAGAGAAAGAAAGCGTTAACTTTAATTTTCTAAAAATTTTACTCTTCCCTCTCCCTGTTCTCCAAGGTTATCAACAAAAATGCTAAAAGCCTTCAAGGGAACATTAGTCTTCTCATCAGAGACAAGAGGGAAAGTTTAAGTAGCTATTCAAATCAAAATCATGTGTGCCCGTTCTGTGAATTGACAGATACAGGTCTTCCTTCACATGGAGGTTTGTTTTCCCTGTTCTGCTTTAGCCACAATAACTTGAAACGGTCTGTCTGCTGGCACAGAAAGCCAGAGAGTGGGTGGAGCGCCTGGGATACTGCTGCAGGAAGGTCAAGAACATTCTCAGAGTGCCTTTTGGGAACAAGCAGCTGAAGTATTTTTATAGTCAGCTAAGATAACAGGAAAGAAAGAGGTAGAGTCTACCTTTTTATGGTACACATTTTTAGAAAACCCAGTCTGCCCATATTTATATACAAGTCATTAATATTTGTTCCTCTAAACCAGGTTCCAATTTGTGGCACAAAACATGAATATTGTCCTATCAGCCCAATTTCATGAATATTGCAAGTTGTTTTACAGCGAATGGTGGAACCCAGCTGAAATGTTTGACATATTTAAAACTTCCAACTTCTTACTCTTCCAGCATGGATCCTTTTACTCATTTTGACCTGTTATAGTGGTGCCATGAGATACTTTGAATGGTTGTCATGAAATTACACTTTCTGGAATGACAGGCTGAAGGCCACATACCTCCTGTTATTTGCAGTAGTTCCCAGGTGACATGTGATGCAATGTGGTGAATTACGGCGACGGCCAAAATGTCAAGCTGATGAGGTTATGGAATGTCTCCGCAGCATCCTATGTTACAGCTTCTAGTTATGTTTTCTAAAATATATGTGCCATGGCTAGATGTAGAACCAGCGTACCACAAGCATCTCAATCAACCTTAAAGATAACTTATTCTTTTTTCCTCTTTATGTTCTGAGGTTTTGTAGAACTCTGCCAGCACAGACGATACATCACTAGATGGTATTTTGAGAGTGGCACGAACTTTTGAAACAGAAAGAAACTATTCATAGTTAGATCCTGAAGTTTGTAGGTTGATTTTAAAATTTGTTTTCTTTGATATAAAAGACTATTTAGGTGTAAAAAGATTACCTGCCACAAAGAGCTCAACGTGTACTTCTCCAGCTGAGGCAGAGGGCTTTATATTGTCATTTAGATTTTAGAAAATGCCGGAACAGGAGAATAGATACTTTATTTCTTATTCATAAAGGTTTATAAATAGTGGACTTTTATTGGTTGAAATAAAGCAAACAGAAACCATTTCCTTTAGAACCAGAAAGACACAGGGTAATTGGAGTTAAGGGATTACTGCTGTATCCACTGATGCTAGTACCATCCTTGAAGCAATTGTATGGAATTTATCTCGGGGGTTTAAAGTTAGATTTAAATAATCTACCTTTCTAAGTTCATGTTAGATTTCAAAGTCTGCTGTTGATACTGGAAATATCTAATAAAAGTCAATCGGTTAATGTTTCTTTGTGCAAAAAGATGGTTTATATAATTTATATGAAGTTATTCTAGTACAGATTATAGGTAGTCCTCACTTTGCGTCTTAATAATCAGTGGAAAAATTATGAGTTCTGTGACCTTTAAAAATTTTTACCAAAACATGAAAAAATTTTCAGTGTAGGTTATAACTATATAGGGAAAATAATATAGCTAGTAATGCAGCTAGTATTTATTTAGTACTTTGTAATTTAAAATGTTAGAAATATTGAGAATTAAAGTGTTTTATTTCTTTGAGTAAAACTAACCAGAAATAATTTGAACATGTTTGCTTCCTTTTTATCATGTAATATAAGATATATTTTTTCTTTCCTTTGGTGCACTGTCATGCTCCTTTTTAAGTTTGGATAAAATGTTGGAAGCCGATTCAAAGTTGTGAGATATCTGAGAGTCCCTTTAATGTTACTTTCTTTGGGACGCCTTCATCCTTTTCATCACAACCACCTTCCAATTTATCACTTTGTATTTCTTTGCTGCACTTTGTTTTTTGTTGGCCTGTACTGTCTTTTGATTACCCGCTTTGTAAAATGTCCCGTGATTGTGTCACTTCCAGATGAGGAAGCAAGAGAACTCCCCTCTTTGCTGTCTGTGCCTGAACCGAATGACAGATGTTCAGGGACAAACTCCTGAGAGACTTTGAAAGAAGTGACATGATTGGTCATTGGCCATGATACACATCTGTTATTTACCCTGTGATTTGTGGACCAAAGAACTAGCAGCAATGTTTGTACTTGACCTAATCACCCAGTTAGTGTACTGTGGTGACTAAAGTTTGAACTTTACTTGTTGGGGGACTGTTGTTGTTGGGGGACTATTATTATTTAACTAAATTGTGGTAACTGAAATTCATGCATACTGGAATACCTTTATTCCAGCTACGAATTATTTGTAGTACATTCTTGGCCTGGCTTCTCTTGTCATTCCATTATACCTTGAGCCCATCCAGTGTAGCCAAGCTATGATTTAGAAATTCAATTTAGAACTGAACTGGGAGTTTCAAAGTCATTTGGAACTCAACCTTGGAGTCAGTTTTGACTTCGTCCTCTCTTACCCAAGACCTCACTGTGTAGATAACGCACTAGTGAAAGTATTTTTCCAGACCCAGGCTGGGTAGTTTTGACTTATCTGCAACCTTGGCCCTAAACACAGTTTCTGGGTTGTCACCTTGGTGATTTTTCCAACTCTCTCCCTCCTCCTCCACTTTCTCCCCTCTTCCTTGGCCTGCACTTTTCCTCCTATGTCCCATCTCCAAGTTCTACTGATTTACCCTCCTGCCTTATATTACTACATGTTTCTTTCAATTCTTGTTTTCATCATCCTAATTAGGTGTTTTTCAACCTGTATTTCAATTATTATAATAGTTCCCTAACTGGCTTTCCCATGTAGTCTCCCTTCTTTCTGTCTAATCCCGTGTGCCATCACCAGAGTAATCTCCTTGGAGCACTCAGCCTGGCTTAATCCGCTGAAGCCTCCAAAATAATTTACTGATTACAGAATAAAATCCAAACCCCTTATCAAGCCTGTGATAACTTCCGTGGTCTGACTCAAGCCTCCTCCTTCTAGATTATCACCTGATCAATAAGACAGATTTCAACAAGACAGATTTACTCATTTTCTCCCAATTACGCCTGCCTCTGTTCCTTTATACACATTGTTTTCCTAGAATATGCTCTTCTGTATTTCTGAAACTTAGGCAGTTTTAGAGACTTATCCCAAATGATCTCTCCTGTGAAGTCTATTTTGACTTCCTAGAAATGTCTTTTCTTCTCTCTGAATTTCCAAAGGATTTATATTTTACATTTTCCAATTGTCACTTGTTCGTTGATCTGTATTTTTAGTTATCATGTGTTATTTAATTTCTCCATTTAGCTCTTAAGTTTTTGACGCGCAAAGACTAAATCTTCTCTACTACCTAGAATGGTACTTGACCAAGTAGTAGGCATAGATCTGTTCATTCCTTCTAGACTCTAAGCTACATGCTTAGGGTAAACCATGACAAGTTAAATTCCCAGACCTCACAGAGCTCTGGCTGAATGAGGCACACAGAGAAGCAGGCAAACAACTGTCATGCAGTACGATACGCAGAGTGATGTGTAGTGAGCAAGACTCGATGGAAGCACAGAGGAAAAGCATCAAGCCTAGATGAGGGGCAACCAGGAATGCTGCTAGAAGAAGCAAGGTTCAGACAGAGTCCAAAAGATAAGTAGGAGTCAGGTAGTTGATGGGGGCCAGATGGAAAGAGCGTTCCAGGCAGAGGATTCAGCATGGATAAAGCTATTGAGGGCTAAGAAGACACTGCTTGCTGAGGATCTGAATGAAGTTCAGTGTAGCTGTACTGTGGAGAAGGAGGTGAGACTTATGTGTGGCAAGGCCACGGTGGTGCCCTGTAATGGGAAAGAAATGGCCGTCTTTGGTGAATGTTTCGAAGGAAGGACCTCCAGGTGTGAATGTTTGGAAACAGGGAAGCAGTACCCAGGTTTTGGTGAAGGACCGCTGGATGGATGGAGGTACTGGAGAGTAGATGATGAGTTCAGTTTTGGCCATTCAGAGTTTGAAGTGCCTGTGGACTATCTCCATGGTGACATATAGTAGTAGATAGTTTGAAGCTCAGCTGAAAGCTTTGGCCAGGAAATATAAATTTGGGCAACATTAGCATATGATAGGATGAAGTCATAGAGGAAGAGTGCATAGAGTTAGTGAAGAAGAAAATTTCAAAACTGGATCTTAAAGCACATCAGTATTTAAAGGACAAATGGAGAAAGCAGAGTCTGCAAAGCATATTAAGCTGGAAGAGGCAAGCAGGAAGGAGCAAAATAGATGAGTGAGATGTCATGGAAACCGAGGGGAAGACTGAAATCTGTCCACTGGATTTAGCAACCTGGAGACTACTGATGACCTTAGTAAGAATAGTTTCTGTACAGAAGAGGGACTGGGAAAGGGAAAACATAATCTGGCCCAACAGACATTGGTAGTGTGTTGAGAAGTGAACAGACAGTGCTTTTGGAAAGCTTGGTCATGGATGAGCAGATTTAAAGAGAGTAGAAACTGGAAGGAGATGGAGTTGAAGGGCTTTTATTATATTTTTTAAGCCAGTGGAAATCTGATGACATTTAAAGGCTGATAGGAAGAATTCATTAGTGATAAACAGGTTGACTGTAAGCTGAATTTAGCCAGAGTTAAAAACCTCCTCTTAAAACTCTTCACCCAACACGTCCTCTTATCTTTTGGTATTTGAAATAAGTTAATTGCTAACTAATTTTAGGATTTACTGACGTCTTGTTACCCCAGTGAGATTGCAAATTCCTATAAAGTGTGATTCAAGCTATTCTGTTTTCTTGTTCTGGGTAGCACTGAGTTCAGTGTCTTACATAGAGAAAATTTTCAACAGATATTATTTTTAAGTTTTTTTCAACTGCTGAATAATTGTACATATTTGTGGGACACATAGTGATGTTTTGATACGTATGATGTATAGTGATCAGATCAGGGTAATTAGCATATCCATCATCTCAAACATTTATCATTTCTTTGTGTTGGGAACATTCAGTATCTTCCTTTTAGCTATTTGAAGCTATATAATGTATCATTGTTATCTGTAGTCATCTTTTTATGACTCTCATTTGTTTATTCTTTGAGTAAATATTTATTTAATGTCCATGCCAGACATTTTTCTAGGTGCCAGGGATATAAAGTTTACTTAGCTGGACATACCTCTTGTTCCAAAGGAGTTTATAATCTAGGAAGACAGTTAATAAGCTAGTGGTTAAACAGAAAAACAAAGTAATTACAGATTGCAAGAGGTACTTAAAATGACACTGTGGTAGACAGTAATTCTTTGTGGCTATTGCATGTATATATATATATTCTTTTCCCGTGAACTCTTCTTTTCATCACTGGGGAGAACAGTGACAAGCTGGAGAGTTAAGTGACCAAAGACAGAAAGAAAAAGGCAATGAGGAATAGAGACTATTTTGGGTCTAGTGTTTACTCCTTTGCTTACCATTTCTAAAGTCCTGGGAATATGATGACTGCAGTAGGCTGTGTGTTTGGGGGATTTTGTTGATTGATTGTTACTTAGTCTTTGAGAGACTAACCAACTGTCTCTATTTTCTCTTTCTCTTTCAGTAATTTGCCATCTTCCATGTATGAATGGTGGCCAGTGCAGTTCAAGGGACAAATGTCAGTGCCCTCCAAATTTCACAGGAAAGCTTTGTCAGATCCCAGTCCATGGTGCCAGCGTGCCTAAACTTTATCAGCATTCCCAGCAGCCAGGCAAGGCACTGGGGACACAAGTCGTCCATTCTACACATACCTTGCCTCTGACCATGACTAGCCAGCAGGGGGTCAAAGGTAAGCTTTTCTCATTTTGCCCATTCGCCAGGCCTGTGTTAACCTGCCAAACCCATACAGAAGCCAAGTATCCACAGATGGCCGGGGCTGGTACTGAAGCAGAAAGGAGTACATGATTTGTGGCCTGAGAAGTGGCAATAAAGACAGAATGTGGGCCCAGGTATGTGGCTGCAGTACTTTCTAGGCCATAGAGAATTAGTATCTAGGAAATCAGAAAATAGAAAGGAGCCCGTCCTTCTCTAGTGACTCTTACCACCAAGAACTAATAAATGCACACGGCATTGTTCTGGCAAGGCCTGGGAAGATGAGCAACACAGGGTTCAGGCCCTTCCAGCGTTAACAAACTAGGGGATCACACAGTACCTTTTGGTGAATTTTGTAATTGAAGAATGCTTGGTTTTGGTTCTGAATAGTCATTTAATCTCACTGGGCTTCAATTTGTTCATCTGTAGAGGAAGGTAAACTAGGTCACTTGGAACTCAAAAATTCTATGACTAATTCATTCTTTTAAACCTGTTTTTTTTAAATGCCCAATTTTTAAAAGGGGGTCAGAGAAGTGTTACCGGCTCTTATTCTTTAAAACCTGAATTTTTGTATCAGAAGATGAGATTTTGTTTAAAAGCTGCAGAGAGTAAATGTTACGGATATAAAATAACATGCTTTGGTATTTGCGTGTGTGTGCTTCACAAAAAGCACAAAAGTATATTCATATGTTGTTCAAGGATAAGAGAATTGTGCTTGGTGCAGTTGGATTTCTTCTTTTAATTGACAAATATAAATCATAAAATATTCCCAATAGAAATTTTGTAAAAAATTAAAAAGTAATCAAATTTGTGAGTCTTTTGTATTATCATTTGATGAAATGTACCCACTTATGACAACAATCAGCATGAATTTCATAGTTTTATGATTCTACTCAAAAGAATATTTTTGTCTCATGAATGTGTTACTGTTAAAAGCTTTAATTTCTCTTTATCATTGCAGTTTTATTTTTAAGATATAAATTCAGGTTTAATTTTTATTTTGAGTGCACCATTTTATTCTGAAGAATTTTGATGGCTGTGCAGCAAAAAGATATGTTAATTATACATCTGTTTTACCCTACATCTAATATATGTGCATATAAACACGTGTATATGTGTGTTTATAAAATATACTTTTATATTTTAAAAATCCTGACTTGCCTGTTAATTATTCATGACTAACAAGTTTTCTTCCCGATCTGTTTTAGTGAAATTTCCTCCCAACATAGTCAATATCCATGTGAAACATCCTCCTGAGGCATCAGTCCAGATACATCAGGTTTCAAGAATTGATGGCCCAACAGGCCAGAAGGTAAAAGAAGCTCAACCAGGCCAATCCCAAATCTCTTACCAAGGGCTTCCTGTCCAGAAGACCCAGACTGTGCATTCCACGTACTCCCAGCAGCAGGTCATTCCTCATGTCTATCCTGTGGCTGCCAAGACGCAGCTTGGCCGGTGCTTCCAGGAAACCATTGGGTCACAGGTGAGCATCATTGCCCAGCCCACTTTAGGAATGCGTTCCATTTAATAGATATGGTATCATTTTAACAAGAAAGCCAGACTTGGTAAAAAAAATGGCTGTCTGTGGCAAACTATGACCCATGGGCCTGTTTTTGTGAGTAAAGTTTTATTGGCACACAACCACATTCGTTCATTTGTATATTGTCTGTGCCTGTTTTCATGCCGCGACTGCAGGATTGAGTAGTTCCAATGAGATCATGTGGTCTGCAGAACTTAAAATATTTGCTGTATGGCCCTTTACAGAAAAAGCTTGCCAATCCCTGATGTATGGAATACTTTTCACTAGTGAATTTCTAGAAATGTTGCTGGATGTCCATGATTGTTTGCTTATATTTTTTTTCAGTTAGAACTATCTGTGTGTAAAGCATTTGTCAGGCATGAGATATGATACAGGAGATATATTCTGCAAAGACGTTTGAAAATATTTATGCCTTTTGCAGTAGTTTATGGGTTAGTAGGTACAATTGAACTTTGAATCCATTGTGCATTGATAATTCATGTCATCTTTTATTTTCTTATAAAAATTCGTAACTAGAAAGGCAATGCATGAATTGTTTGAAGTGCATTTTAAATAACATTGGATTTACTTGCAACTTTAGACCTATATTTATATCATAAAGTGAGAGAAAGGCTGAGTTTTCTTTAAAACTCACTGTGCATAGTGAAGATGGTCTATGTATTGATTCCTCTACCCTAACCACTTGACGCTACCCGCTTTGAAATTATGTGATAATGATGGAGGCTTTGTTCTCTGGTCTTGTTATGGTTTAAAAACCTCATGAGAAGAATTAGATGAGGTGCGTTTATTACTATTCCTCTGTTTCTTCAATATTCAGAAAATATTGTGCGTGTGTGTAAAATACTTGGGGGTAGTAAAATCAGTTGTTACTGTTTGAGAAACCTGGAAAACACTTTAGGTACTGACTCAATCAATGGTAGGATTATCACCTTTCTTCTAGGAGGAGGGAAAATTGGTTTGTAGACTAGAATGGAAAGAGCATCCATGTGGAGTTCAAAGACTTAGGCAAGAGCCATGAGTGCTGGTGGGCCCAGCACTTGGTAGCAGGGAACCAGCTTCCTTACCTGCAAAGTGGAGACAAGATAATGCAGCTTACGGGATTTTGTTAAAATTAAGCAAGATAATTAATGTGAGCCCTGCTTTTCAAATATTATAGAACTGTGCAAATATTAGCTTAGAGGTACTGATAGTGGTAGGGTGAAACATAAAAGTAATCACAGTAGATGGTTGCTTATGTCATGTAATCTCAGTATGACAGGGACAGCCTTGATCCCCCAAACACAGCCCTTATCTGCCTGTAGATTCCTGAAATGCTAACTACAGGGGACCTAACAGCTTTTCATTCCTCAATTGAAATCCAGTATAAGCAAATGATTTGGGGAGAAGGAACATCATCAATTTAAATTTAGCTTAGAGATAAAGACTGGATTTTTGTGCTAAGGGCAGGTTTTGATGTGGGTAGTGGGGCTTGAAGATAAACTTTATACACTTCACATTTTTACCCTGGACTAGCCTTGGAGAGGGAAGATGAATTTGGTGCCATTTGCATTGTTTAGTCATTCCAGCTTAGGTTGGTCAGGGAGAAAGGAAAAAAGCAGATTCTTTAAAACTGCAAGCCCAGTACCTTTCTCCCCAGTTTCCAAGTTGGAACACAAATGAGAGAAAGCAAGAAAATGAGGCATAACAAACTTGTTATTCTTGTATAATATTAGGCAAGGTGATTGCTAACTAGAAAAGATGAAGACAAATTATTTAGTTACAAGCCTAAACTGAACTATGCACTTGAAATGAATTTGGTAATTGATGGAGTCACCCAGATAATTCAAACTCAGTGGAATGCTTTTGCCTTATCTGGATACATCTGACTTTTGGTCTGAACGATCCAGACAGTGATCTCAATTCTTAATTCATTTTGCATGTGTAGTCTCAAATACAGAGCTTCAAAATAAGACCCACTTTTAGAAAATATTTTCAGCGTATATTTATTTGTCTTTCTGTTTGTGGGAAATGTTGCTGGGTGCCAATGATAGCCCAATTAATTTGTGCAATTAGGGTGAACCAGGCATTAAAAAAATACACTACCGGTAAATAGTCAATGATATATAGATGTATCCTACAAAGATGTTGGAAAGCATTTGTGCTTTCTTGCTGTGGTTGGTTTGCAAACATAGCTATGGGCAGGAGATATAGGTAGATGATAAATGAATGGCTGAAAAACCTGAGCGTAAATGCTCATTATTGTTTTACTCAGTGGGAGCACACTTGTTAGTTGTAGATTTCAACCACTGGGACTTATAATGCAATAGTTATCAATAAGCACCTATGTTAATATGCTGCCATGAGAGGTCATAAAATAAATTTGGCTGAAACAGTCCTTGCTTCTGTGGTAGCTTCTCATAATTAGGCAGTAAACTTCAGATTGAAAACCCAAGGTGAACTGTGATCAATGTATTTAAATTCAGGAGACCTTTATAGAGTAGAATTTCAGAACTGTTTCGATGGTGGAGGAAAATGGACGAGTGGTCAGAAAACCAAGATCACAGAGCAAAAGTGGAGAATAATTAAACAGAGGAAAGAGAACATTGCAGAAATGGACAAGGAAGAGGTGTCAGAAGAGATCAGATAAGCAACATAGCTTGGCATTCCTGGCAGGCTTTTGCACAACTCTTAAGCTGTTTACACCTGGAGCATAGTGCAGTGTAAATACAGACTTGGTGGCAAGGTCAAAGTATCGTGAAGCCTCTTTGACCAAGTGATCAACTCAGCATCATGAGTAGTGAGGCACCCTGACATGTGCCTCTTGTTGCGAGACAGTATATATAGCCCACAGCATCATCCTTGAAGGATTCTTGCCAAAAATGTGTAAACTTAATGGAATCAAAACTTTACATCTAACTTCCATCTTACAGGGAATACTGAGAGCGAGAAAACAAGCTTAAAACATCACACACAGACAGCCGTAATAATCTGACAGACTCATAATGTAGGGTGTTATTGCCTGATTCCTTAAAAAAAGAAATACCATGAAAAAAAGTGGGATGACTTTTATAGAAAAAGACTAAAGAGACAGAACAATAACTATAATTTATGTACCTGAATTAAATCTTAGATTAATTTTTTTTAAAGTAAGCTGTAAAGACATTTTGGGAACAATTGGGGAAATTTGAATATGAAATGTATCCTAGTCCATTTTGTGTTGCTATAATAGAATACGACAGACTGGGTAATTTATAAAAGAAAGAAAGAAATTTATTTTTCACACTTCTGGAGGCTGGGAAGTCCAATATCAAGGTGCTGGCATCTGGCCAGGGCCTTGTTAATGCATCATCCCATGGTGGAAGGGCAAGAGAGGACAAGAGAACAAGAGGGAGCCGAACTTGCTTTTATAACAAACCCACTCTAGTGATAACTAATCCACTCCTGAGATAATGACATTAATCCTTTCATGAGGGCACAGCCCTTATGACCTAATAACCTCTTATTAAGCCCCACCTCCCAATGTTGTTGCTTTGGGTATTAAGTTTCCAACACATGGACTTTAAGGGATACATGCAAACTCTAGGAAACTGACTGTTAGGCGATATTTTGGAATTATTAATTTTCTTAGATATGATAATACTAGGATTATGTAGGAGAATGTGCTTATTCTTAAGAGATAAATGCTGAAAGTTTTAGGGGTGAAATGCCATGGTGTCTGTAATTTACAGTCATACCTCATTTTATTGCACTTCACTTTATCGTGCTTTGCAATTCTGTGTTTTTTTACAAATTGAAGGTTTGTGGCAACTCTGCCTCGAGCAAGTTTATTGGTGCCATTTGTCTCTGTGTCACATTTTGGTTATTCTCACAGTATTTTAGAATTGATTATTATTGTTATATCTGTTATGGTGATCTGGGATCAGTGATCTTTGTTATTATTATAATAGTCTGGAGGCACCACAAACTGCACTCATATAAAATGTCAAACTTAATCGATAATTGTTATGTGTGTTCTGACTGCTCCACCAACTGGTTGTTCCATCTCTCTCCCTCTCCTCAGGCCTCCCTATCTGCTAAGACACAATAATATTGACATTAGGCCAATTAATAACCCTACAATGGTCTCTAAGTGTTCAAGTGAAAGGAGAGTCTCACGTCTCTCACTTTAAATCAAAAGGTACAAATGATTAAGCTTAGTAAGGAAGGCATGTCAAAAGCTGAGGCATCTTGTGCCAGACAGCCAAGTTGTGAATGCAATGGAAACATTCTTGAAGGAAATTAAAAGTGCTCTTCCAGTGAACATACGAATGATAAGAAAATAAAACAGACTTATTGCTTATGTGGAGAAAGTTTGAGTGGTCTGGGTAAAAGATCAAACCAGCCACAACATTCCCTTAAGCCAAAGCTTAATCCAGAGCAAAGCCCCAACCCTTTTCAGTTCTTTGAGGGCTGAGAGAGGTGAGGAAGCTGCATAAGAAAAGACTGAAGTTGGCAGGGGTTGGTTCATGAGGTTGAAGGAAAGAAACCATCTCCATGACATTAAAGTACAAGGTGAAGCACCAAGTGCTGGTGGAGAAGAGCAAGTTATCATTGACGAAGATCATTGATGAAGGTGGCTACACAAAACGACAGATTTTCCACGTAGACAAAACAGCCTCATATTGGGAGAAGACGCCATCTGGGTCTTTCATAGCTAGAGAAAAGTCAATGCTTAGCTTCAAAGACAGGCTGACTCTCCTGTTAGGGGCTAATGCAGCTGACGACTTTAAGTTGAAGCCAATGCTCATTTACCATTCTGAAAATCCCAGGGCCCTTAAGAATACTGTCTGCCTGTGCCCTATAAATGGAATAACAAAGACTGGATAACAGCACATCTGTTTACAGAATGGTTCACTCAGTATTTTAAGCCCACTGTTGAGAACTCCTGTTAAGAAAAAAAGATTTCTTTGAAAATGTTACTGCTCATTGACAATGCACTTGGTCACCCAAGATCTCTGATGGAGATGTACAAGATTAATGTTTTCATGCCCGCTAACACAACATCCATTCTGCAGCCCATAGACTAGGTGTAATTTCAATTTTCAAGTCTTATTATTTAAGAAATATATTTCATAAGGGTATAGCTGCCGTAGATGATGATTCTGCTGATGCATCTGGGCCAACTAAATTGAATACTTCATGGAAAGTATTCACCATTCTAAATGCCATGAAGAACATCTGCAGTTCGTGGGAGGAGGTCAAAATATCAACATTACCAGGAGTTTGAAGAAGTTGATTCCAGTCCTCGTGGATAACTTTGAGGGTCAAGACTTCAGTGGAGAAAGTAGCTGCAGCCGTGGAACAAATAGCAAGAGAACTAAAATTAGAATTAGAGCCTGAAGATGTGTCTGAATTGCTGGAATCTCATGATAAAAGTTGAACAGATGAGGAGTTGCTTCTTACGGATGAACAAAGAAAGTAGTCTCTTGAGATGGAGGCTACTCCTGGAAAAGCTGTAAACATTGCTGAAATAGCAACAAAGGCCTTAGAATATTACGTAAACTTAGTTGATAAAGCAGTGGCGGGTGTGAGAGGATCGACTCCAGTTTTGAAAGCACTTCTACTGTGGGTAAGACGCTACCAAACAGCATCGCATGCAACAAATCTTTTGTGAGAGGAAGAGTCAGTCAATGCGGCAAACTTCATGGTCATTTTATTTTTAGAAATTGCCACTGCCTTCGGCAGCCACCACTCCGATCAGCCATCAGACATCAACATCGAGGCAAGACCCTCCACCAGCAAAAAGTTAATGACTCACTGAAGGCCGAGATGATTGTTAGCACTTTTTAAGCAATAAGTATTTTCACATTAAGGCATGTACATTTTTAAAGACATAATGTTATTGCATACTTAATAGACTGCAGCATAGTGTAAATACAACTTTTATGTGTACTAGGAAACCAAAAAATTCATGTGACTTGCTTTATTGTGATATTTACTTAATTGCGGTGGTCTGGAACTGAACCCACATCATCTCCAAGGTGTGCTTATACTTTCAAATGTATTTCACGCAGAAATATGGCAAAATTCTAATAATGTTTGACTATAAAAGGTTTATATGCAGGTGACCATTGTAGTATTCTTTGAACATATCAGCATATTTGAAAATATCTTAAGAAGTGGACAATGTTAAAATTTCCTAGACTTACAGAGAATAATTATATCTTCAAGCTGAACTTAAAAGCTGTAACTTTAATATTAATTTAAAGAATTTTTAAAGTTTTTAACTTTTGAATGGGGATGGGTGGGTGGGTGTCAGAGTGATAGACCTGTGGCAGCCAGGGAAGGGAAGTAGGCCTTGGTTCAAGCGTGAAATGACCAGGGGCCAATCTAAGAAGATTTCATTATAGGCTGTTGTGAAGAAAAAAATCGTGATTGCTGGATCAAATGATAGGTCTACTTTTAGTTCTTTGAGGTATCTCCATACTGCTTTCCATTGAGGTTGTACTAGTTTGCAGTCCCACCAACAGTGTATGAGTGTTCCTGTCTCTCTGTATCTATGCCAGCATTTGTTGTTTTGAGACTTTTTGGATAAAAGCCTTTCTCATTGGAGTTTGGTGACATCTCATTGTGGTTTTGATTTGCATTTCCCTGATGATTAGAGATGTTGAGCATTTTTTCGTATGTCTATCTTCTTTTGAAAAGTTTCTGTTCATGTCTTTTGCCCAGTTTTTAATTGGGTTGTTTGATATTTTTTCTTGCTGATTTGCTTGAATTCTTTGTAGATCCTGGTTATCAGTCCTTTATTGGATGTATGGCATGCAAATATTTTCTCCCATTCTGTAGGTTGTTTTTTGACTCTATTGATTGTTTCCTTGGCTGTGTAGAAACTTTTTAATTTGATCAGGTCCTGTTTATTTATTTTTATCATTGGTGTGATTACTTTTGGGATCACCTATTAAAAAAATGGTGAACTGATATCTCTTGTATTAACCTGGATGGCATTAGAGACCATTCTTCTAAGTGAAGTATCACAAGAATGGAAAAACAAACATCACATATACTCACTGTTAAATTGGAACTAATTGATCAACACTTACATGCACATATGGAAATAACATTCATTGGAAATCAAGCAGGTGGGAGGGGAGAGGAGCGGATGGGTAATTTCATGCCTAACAGGTACAATGTACACTATCTTGGTGATGGTCACACTTATAACTTTGTCTCAAATGGTACAAAAGCAATCTATATAACCAAAGCACTTATACCCCCGTAATATTGTGAAATGAAGTTAAAAAATAAATCATGATGAGTTGGACTGTTCTGAACTTTCCTGCTTCAGATAAATGTTTACTACAATTGAGTAGCTGACCAGTGGAAGATTGTGAGGAGATGATGAATAGTTATATGTTTTTATAAGCATCCTCATTCTCGATTGATATTAAGAATACTGTGTTCTTGGATATCACGAAATTCAGTGCCGTTTTAGAAATGTAGTAATAGAGGAATAAAAGAGACAATTCGGTGGCCAGTGAATAGATCTATTAGTGATAGTTAAATTCATGGGAACAGAGGCCATTTCTTTGGGTTGTATTATAATGAGAAAAGAGTAGGAATAGTGGGATTGAAAATTTCTGTGATTTCTTTTTTACCTTGACAAAGAGTGCCAAGATGTGGGGGAAAATTATTTCTATTGTTTTACTGTTGTAAAAAATGATGTTTAATCTTTTAGTATCCTAGAAAATATTTTTTTATTTTAAGATCATATAAAGGCTTGATTTTTATGTGGATCGGGCTGTCTATACCCGTCACTAATTCACTTTATTCAAAGAATAGAAATTAATCTAATAGAACATATAGGCTGGCTGAGAGGAATGGGTTTTTTGAACATATATCAAGTTTGAAGTAGTTGGCAAGTCATAATTTTGGTGGAATTAGGTTTCTGCGTTACCTGGAGTAAGTTGAAATAGTCCATATATATTTGAAGACATTTACAAGAGTTTGCTCATTGAATGATCAAATTAGAATTACAACTCCGGTGGTTATAATTACCAGCTACTTTCAGGGTATTCTCATGTTTTCACATAGTTATAATAAAACTTGAATATTTCCACGCTAGTTTTCATCTTTGAAAAGAGGCCAAGTTTTGTAAAATACCCCTCAAATATATTTTTATATCACAGAGACATTGAATATGTGTACCTTTTCCATTATATAAGGGTGTCCTTTGTTTTAAATTGGTTGTCTTAACAGTGACCTAAATTTGAAGCTTATTTGGCATCTGAATTTTTGATTATTTCAAACATGTTTTATTGCCCAATTGCTGGAAGCAAACATGTACAGTGACCTAATTATGCCAGATGGTATGAAAGGGCCTCGTATGTGAAGTGTTTAGAACATGACACAGAGTTCAGAGTCTAACTTCCATGCCGAATCCGCCATTGTCTGGTTGCGCAATCATGTGCTCTTTGTTGAACATGGGAACATGCCCCATAATTAGACACAGGCATGACAAGAGGAGACAAAAATAAAAGTGCTTCAAGACTTTCTTATTGCAAATGCTTAAAGAGCAGAAAATTTCACATATAAACACCTCAGTTAACTAAGAAGCAGGTTTTCCAGCATTCTGGAAAACCTGAAGTAGATATCAACAGAGGAAGAGAACGTGTTTTTAGTACAGTGTCTAACACAAATAAAGGTGATCAAATAATACACCAACCCACTTTTATAGTTTATAACTATAAAATTCCTATAAAAGTTAAGAAGCCATGAGAAACAAGCTCTAAGATCTCCAATATATATTCTACAGAAGAAAATAAACTTTATGTGGATTAGAAAGAAAAGAAAGGACCAGTTATTGATGTGAAATCCCAATATCATTGGAAAAATCTCTCTTTCCTTTAATTATTGGCCACATAAATAAGACGCCCTGGGGTAAAATTAAAGTGACACAAGAACTGTTTGGGATTCTCTTAGAGGTGCCAGAAGTTATTCCAGCAGTTCTCTTTGGGCAGGAACAATGGAAACAGAATAGACCATTGGAGAAAAAGATTATTTACTTGAGAGTAGGTCTCTTTGGGCAGATATATGCACCCCCCGCCCCCGCCCATTCTGAAAGGCCAAATAGATGCACTTAACTTTTGTTTAAATTTTTTTTTTTTTAAAAAGAATAAACATAATGGAGACATGAGTAGGAAAGTGTGAGGTCATTGAAGTGGAAAGTATTCTGATTACATGGTTAAAATACTCTCTAAAAAAAGTCTCAATAGTTCTGTCACAGGACTTTGAAGAAAAATATTTCTTGGTTTCCACTGCACAGAAGCCAGTGAGAAACTGGAGAAATAGATGGGATGTCTGCCAGTTCCACATGGCAGAGGAAAGATGGGTAGATAGATGGATAGGTATGGATAAGATCTGCTACAGACTTTCAAATCTTTTCTTGGTGATGGGAAGTGAATGTCTTGCCCAATTAAGGGAGCTGGGACATTGAGTTCTGCTTAGAAACCCACCCTTTAATTTCCACAAAATCTTTCCTGTCCTGACTATATAAGAGTATTACTGTGGTGAGGCCTAAAGCTATGATGAAAAACTAGTTTTCACCCGACAGAATTAATGCCAGAATCATCGTAACACTTTTCACATTGGTTATTCCCCTGAGTCTATAAACTACATAAATAGATTAGAAGTCTAAAGAAAAAAATGGTTACAAAACACTGTAGCAAGGACTTTTGGCCTCTCACTTATGCGTTAGCCCTTATGTGAGAAGAACTGAGTCAGCCAGGCTGGGTCAGCAGAAGGAATGCGTGGACTGTCGCCCTTTCTCTCTCCCCATTGCTTGGGACCATGGGCTCTTGGGGGAAACGTCCTTCTAAGCGAGCTTGGACAAGGGCAGCAGCCTTCATCTTCTTTTGAAGCTGCTGCTGGGCAGTGATTGGGGGAGGCGAGGCTGGAACCATTGGACATCTGCCTTCCCCATGAGCAGAGAGCTCACTTGGGTTGTGTTGATTGCATTTACTGAAGTTTGGCCTCCTTCAGGTGGAATAAGTCATTAACACCAAGCACTTCCTATGCCATCTGGGTTTTTCTTCAGTGTCCCACTCAAGTACTCCTTTGGCATCATCTAAGAAATATTTAATTGAGTGTTAGTCACTCTGGTTGTCTCTAGTGGCCCTCAAATGGCTGCTTTTTATAGCCATCCTTGCCAAACCCTACCTGTGTTAACAGCAGAAGGTATCACCGAAGGTGTCGTGCACATCTCAGTGATAGGTGCTAGAACTTTTAAGTGTTTGCTGGTCTTGTTCCAGCAACCTCTGCCAGACTGACTTTGTGCATCGGCCCTCTTGTATGAAGTCAAGAAAGATCAGTAAAGACAGGGATTAGATCCAAAGGGGAAAACCGCCACATGTGAAAGAGAACATGTCTACATGTCACTGGGCTTCTGCCAGTGGAGGGGAGAACTGGTCGTTTTATTAATACTTGGATTGAGAATGTGGGGCTGAATCATTACGATAATCAAAATATAGATTCTTAGAGCCGGAGTAGAGTACTTCAGAGAATGGGTTGTGACCTAGACATTACCCCTCCTACAGTCTTTACCCAGGCAGATGTCTTCTGGGAAGCAAAGAGGCTGTCAGCTTCAAGTGTTCACCCACCCTGACCTATTTAATAGAGAAGAAAGTCTGTGTTTCCTCATTGGTTCTCTCTGAGCCCCTCCTCTCAGGTGTCTTTTTCATTTTATTGGCAACGAAAATGCCTTTGCCATGACATGGAATATCAAATTTCCATATTTTGTAGCTCTGTGGTTCGCTGAAATATACCTATTAATAATTAGACTCTTGTTTTTACATAGGAATAGGCATTGATAATAATTATGGAACAGCTCGAAGTGGAAGCATGTTAAGCTACTTCTGCTATTGACAAAGTGGCCAGTCTTTATGGTTATAGTATTTGAAGATGACAGTTCTGAACATGTTGGAAGTAGTTTTAAGAGATGATGGCTAGAAATGATTGTTGATTTAGGCTCTCTATACATTACAAGAAATGTTTAAAGATTTACAGCTGGTATTTCTAGGATCTGATGTTGTTTGGCTCTATGCAATCCCTTGGAACTGAGATTTGCTACAATGAAGTGGAATCATCTGGTTTACTAAAAAACAAGTCCCCTGGAATCTGACCCATAAAGTTGTAGTGAGAGAAACATTGCCCCATGTTGAGAGACGACAACATTCTCTCTTTTCCTCTGCCCTGCACGTTCTCCAACATGACGATAGTACTATTTTTTCTTTCTTGTCCTTCTATTTTTTCCTCCATTTCTGTCTCCTTTTGTGTATAAAAGAATTCATATATAAAATCAATTTTCTATTTCAGCAAGGCCACTTTATGAGACTGTGCATTTCCTGTAGTGACACTGCCATGGTGCAAACAGTTTGGACGTGTTTGGTTTGAGGGAATTGTTTCAGAGCGAGTTTATGAGCTGCACAAGAAAATTAGTCTTTCTTTGCTGGTCTTCTTCAGCTCACTTGTTTGCTATGTTCTTAATCTGAAAGCGTCCAATGATCAATTCAACTCCAGTGAGCGAGGATTTGTCACCACTGAGAATATTTAAAGTATGTCTTTAGCCCTGAATAAAATCCTAAAATTCAAACAGAGGAGTTCTAAATATTTTGAGCGAAGACAGCATTATCTCCAAGATGACCACTTTGCAGAGAACTGCTTGAGAGTGTGCAGGCTCTAACAGAGTTGTTAAGAATATAGTCTTAACATTCTTTGGCTTTGGGGCAAGCCTCTCAATAAGATAATACATTTTTATAAGATCGATAGCTAACAGAGAACTTTCATGCTTATGACCATATTTGACCTTCAGAACAATCAAGAGAGACAGGAAAAGTAGGTATTCTTGTCTCCCACTTACTTATGTGAAACTTGAGGCTCAGAGAGGTTGGCACTAGCTTGTGCTGGTATTTCTGACTCCATAGCTCTGTCCATTTTAGCAAACTCACCCTATCTCTAGCCCTCAGTGTCTTCATTTTTTTAAATAACTAGATTGGCTGAGAAGACTACCAAGCTGCGTTTGAGCCTTGTAATCCTTTGTGATGATTTTGGTATCTTTCCTCTTTTCTACACTCTTAGACACCACTGATACTGTTAATGATACATACCTGGGACATATGGACAGAGCAATCTATACAAGCATGGGAGTGACTACATCTCTCCAATCCAGTCTGACTTCTGAGACTCCTTTCAACTGTCAGTTCCTCCAAAAAGCTTTCTAGAATTTCTTCAACCCACATTGTTCTCTCTTGCTTGAATTCTTATTGGACTTAGAATCTAATCAGGCAATTGTGAATTTAAATATTTTAAAGTTGTTGCTTTTGTGCCTCTTTTGTCTTCTCCACCAGCTTGTGCTTTTCATGAGGGCAGGACCACTTATGAATTGAGCTCAGTACTGGGCACAGATGAATCATTGGTAAATATATCCTTATTAGTCAGTTAGGCTAGGTTGTGCTTCAGCAACAAATTAACATAACAAACGTTTACATTCCACGTGTACTAGACATCTGATGGGTAAGCAGACAACTCTGTTCTACATGTTCTTCGGGACTTGGGCCAACAGTGGTTCTATCACGTTACTGCTGTGCTATTCAGGATACATGGCCTTCTCAATTCCTACAGAAGGGGAATTTTTGTAGAATGGTGCTACAGGGACATTCATTACCTTTTCCATAGCCTACTATTCAGAACGAGTCACATGGCCTGCCTATTAGTGCTATGGACTGAATTGTGTCCTTCCCCCTCCCCAAATTCTATGTTGAAGCTCCAACCCCCAATGTGACTGTATTGGATATAGAGCCTAAAAGGAAATAATTAAGTTTAAATGAGGCTATAAGAGTAGGGCTGGGAGGGGGCTGATGTGATAGGATTAGTGTCCTTAGAGGAAGGTCACTCTCCCCACACACGCACACAAGAGGTCATGTGAGCATGCAGCCAGATGACAGCCGACTACAGGCCAGGAAGAGGGCCCTCACCAGACTCGACCATGCTGGTCCCTTGATCTTGGGATTCTAGCCTCCAGAACTGTGAGGAAATAAACATGTATTGTTTAAGCCACCCAGACTGCGGTATTTTGGTATGGCAGCCGTACCTGATGGTTAGGGAGCTGGGGAATGTGGGGAAACAAGTGGTTCTTTGGTGAGCAGTGAATGTTCCTACCACAAGTGTCAGGGCAGTGGACAAGACTGCATGGTTCCCTGCTCCCAGGGATCTAAATGAACCTGTTAGCATTATTTGTGGTATTCAGTTTTTCTATGCAACTTGCAACCAAACCACGGGTAATTATTAGTTTTGAGTTCTGTGTACTTGGAAAAAACTGAAAGCTTAACCAAATGAGGCATGCATTGCAATTTCACATACTGCTGTTAGGCCTGAAATGTTTTTGTTCCTTTCATTATCTCTTTACAGACAGCAATGAAGCTTAATATAGAAAATTTCTGTTTGTATAATAGGCATGTATGTTCCTCATTTTGGGGGTGATCTGGTTGCTGCAATAATAGTAACCACTGTATGCCCTCTCAACATAAGTCTTTTTAGACACATCCCTGGTAATGGAACTTGAATGGAACTACTTACTATCTAATACTAGGATTATGATGTGATTTGTGTTGTTTTGCCCCAAGGAAAAGCTAACGGGAGTTATGATGTCAGAATATCATCATGACAATACTGTACTTAATTTTTCTTTCTGCACGTTAAGAAGAGCAAAGACACACATATCACAACCTAGAAGGCTTAACTGTTGAAATGTTCAAGTCACTGCAGAGGTGGAAAAAATAGGCAGCTCAAATTTGATTATTTCTTTAGAAAATATGTCAAGTAGAATCATAAGTGTCATGCTTAAGAGGTTTTTTTTTATCCTTTGTATGTTACTTTAGAAACGGTTTTTGCCCCAGCGTAACTTTTAAAATACCATTTCATAAATGAAAGTAGTTGTCTGGAATTCCTTGAAGCCCATGGTTTGGCTTCAGCAGGTTTTAAACAAATACACTGTCAGAAATCGTTGTGGATACATTTCCAGCAGTTAATGCTCTAGTCACAGTAGATACTTTCTAAAATCAATAGCCTGGAATATCAGAGGATTATGGTTGTATCAGATACCCCAAATGCCTAACATTGTTTTAATTAATCTAATAAAAGAAAGCTGGGTGGACTTTAAAACAAAAAAAAAAACTTGCCTGTAAAGAATGTCCTGCTCAAGCCAAAGCAAATTTTTTTTACAAGTTCTTTTAGAAAATCTGGAAGTATTTAAGCATTTTCCTCTTCTTCTTATGAGACAATGCCTGTTATTCAGCCAGTACTCTATTGTACAGTATTCTTTATGACAACAAGTCGATCAAATATGGTGCTCTAGTTGCGTTAGTGATGGGGTTTAAAGATTTGGAACTTTTTTCTTACTGGCACATAGAAAAAAACATGTTTAATGTTCTAGTACAGGAACACTGAAGAGTTCTTATGAGGTTTTCCAGCTTAATTTGGAGCCATAGTTGATCCAGAGGCTAGAAGAACATCGTTTTGCTCAGAGAGTGGGCAGGAGTCACTGTGCCCAAATGGAGATGTGTTTATATTATAGTGAAAAGATTGATAATAGGAGCAAAGGAGCTGAGACAGAAGTTTGGGTTAATCCAGCCCATTACATACAGTCAGTGCTTTCCCTATAAGGGAACTTATTCCAGTTCTTATGAAAAGAAGTTAAAAATTTCCAAAAATGGGATTCACATTCATCAAATTTAGAGTACTAAGGCTGTAGCTTTTGTTTCCCAGACTGTAAGGCTTTGTGTCAGAATGTTTGAGTAACATGCTTCTGAATGTGGTGGAGGTAAGGATGCAGCTGCACAGGTGGAATAATTTATGAGACATACCTGTGTAATATGGCTTGATGGACCATAATGTGACTTTGTGTCACAGCTCAATGCACACAAAATCTGCATCTCCATGACTGTCTTGAGTAATTTGAGATCTTGCCTATTGATAATCACATACAATTCATTATATTCTAGAAAGGAGCCATTTAAGAGCCATTATTATTTTCAGGAATGTAGAGCTGCCTTGTTGCGTGTACAGGTTAGCAGGAAAGGGCTGGCATGAGGTAGTGTCAAGAAAAGGCAGCCTTTTTGTTACAACAGGGGGGCCTGTTTGTCATCTGTGACTAATGGATCTTGCTCTTGCTCTGTAAACCTATTTCGCCCTTCCTCAATAAACTGAAAAAA
>NW_012149618.1:8436285-8453746 GCF_000956105.1 Propithecus coquereli
AAAAAAAAAAAAAAAAAAAAAGAAAGGAAAAAAAAAGATAAGAAAAGGAGGCCCATTATGGTTATCTCTGATTAAGTTGGTTCAGGTCAGGTTGTCAGGATAGAACTAGATGAGATGCGGCACCATGAAATCTCATGTATCAACCTGGCAGGCAGGAACATCTGAGGAACACTGATCTTCCCAGGATTGCCCTGACACAGGAAACCTTTCCACCACAGCTCCCTGGCTGCCCTCAGTCCTGCACTAGAACCTTCATAAAATCATAGAATTTGGGCACATAAATGAATATTAGCAATTTTACTGATGAGCACACTAACATCCAAAGAGGTAAATTAATTTGCTTAACATCCTGCACTGAGTTTCTGGCAGGTGGGAACTAAAACTGAGACTTTCTAGTGCCTTGTCCAGTGTTCTTTCTACTAGTCCACCCTGGCTCTTAGGCCATCTCTTCTGGGGATGGAGGATTCACAAGGGAACATTGCTGTCTAACCCTGAAAGGACAGATCTGTGTCTGGGACCCGTCTTAGTTAAGGAGTCCTGTGTTCTGTGGTGCTTTATGATTGGGTCGTGGATGCTTGCGGGGAGGGGATGCACCCTGGGCTCCACTGCTTTCGCTTCATGGTCTTGATCCTCTTGCACCAAAATATGGCACTGTGATAGGACGGGTCTTGATGTCCCCAAAGTGAAATCATCTGCTGCTTGAACATTGATGTTAATGAGTAGAATTAGTGTGATCCAGTGACACCGTGTTGTGCTTTTGAGCAGAATTGAAATGAAATTCATAAAATTACATACCTTCCAACAGCATGTATTCACTAAGCATTTGTTTACTAGCCAGAATGCTTTTGAGAAAACTTGAATGTTTTCAGCAAGATCTTGAGAATATCTTTTTCTTTTATTTCTATATTTAACTTAAATATATATTTTTATGCATCTCTTCTCTGTAAGTTGAATCTGGGACATTGTATATTAATTAATTGTTAGATTACTTGTTACTTTGTTAAGTAAGCCCAGGTTTTTAAAGGAGGGGCTTGGGAGAAGCGGTCTAATACTGCCTGAGAGCCCAGTGGGTGCTGGCCACATGGCTGTCTCATGTGGAATCTGTCTCCCATACATTGTCTCTGTCCTCTCAAGAGCTCCGTGTAAGTGGATGTTTTCAGTTCCATTTCATAGAGGAGGAAGTAGGCAGAGAGAGGTTGCAAGTTTTGCCCGTGGTCACGTAGGCAGTAATTGGTAAAGTGAGGATGTAAACCACATTTGTCTACCTTCAAAAGCTCTGCCTGGCCATTGACTCAGTTATAGGTCATCCTTACACTACTTTTCTCTGGGCCCATATGGAATATGATAATGTAGAAGGTACATTTTCCATATAATGTGATGATGCTGTGGGACATGTCAGTATCTTGGAGTTTGCTTTGTGTTAGGATGCTTCTTTACCATGGCTGGAGAAGACTTGTTGAGAAAAGAGATCATTTGTGCTGAACTTTTAAAAAATTTATTTTTATTCATTTACTTTTTTAGAGACAGGATTTTCCCCTGTCACAGTGTGGTGGCCCAGTCATAGCTCACTGTAACCTCAAACTCCTGGACTCAAGAGATCTTCCTGCCTCAGCCTCCTGAGTAGCTAGGACTACAGGCACATGCCACCATGCTTAGCTGATTTTTTTAATTTAATTTTTTGTAGAGGCGGGGTCTTGCTATGTCACCCAGGCTGGTCTTGAACTCCTGGCCTCAAGTGATCTTCCCACCTCAGCCTCCCAAAGTAGCTGAGATTTACAGGTGTGAGCCACTGCACCTGGTCCATTTGTGCTGAACTTTAAAACCCCCTTCTGCTATTTGTTTGAGGAAAAGTATAGCCAACAGGCCTTTAATCATCTCATTTTATTTTTTCTTTGTCCTCTGATTATTCCTGATCATGTTTACCTTAAATATAATTTCTTCCCTTTTTTCCTGTAAATGATATACTTTATCCTGGTAATTCCTTTTTACATTTGAGGAAAAATACTATGCCTTTATAAAAACATTTAATTTCTTTCTCCTCTTCATCAATATTTCTGCATTTACCATTGTTTAAAAGATGCCAATTATTTAACAGGAAGCAATCCAAAACTTTTTTGCTTTGGGAAAAGAAACTATGATGCTTCCTTTTCCCCATCTCCAGGTTGATTTTTATATCCAACTATAAATCTGATCCCAAATTTGGAAAACGCTTCATGCCTTGGCTCCATCTCTTTCTGACTTTCCGCACCCACTCTCTTTGTTCCTTCATATTTGGCCTGCCTCTGTCTGTTCTTGCCCTCCCCTGCAGCTTCCCCTCCATCCTTTCCCAGTTGGTGGTTGCTCTTGTGCTTAGCTAAACCTGTTCCATTTCTTTGGAATCTCTCTCTCCAGTAGATCCATTGAGTCATTTCCTTGTTTCAACTCTTGCCTGAACAGTCCTCCTTACTCTTGCAAGAGCTACAATGAGTCAGACTTCTATTTTATTTCATGTTTTCCCTCAGTACAATCTCTAGGAGTATTTTTAAAAATCTATTACTTTAACATTTCAAGTTTTGTTTATTTGCTCCTTTGGCTCAATGCCTTATTCTATCTTGAGAAAATGTTCTTTATTCAAACTTAAAATACTGTGTATTTCGTTGTGTAATGGTCTTTGATAACAAAAGAAAATGAGTTACATACGTGTGATGAGGATAATTCATAAGAGTAATTCAGTATTATCATTTTTAAATGTCTTACAGAGTAAGATTAAAGAGTAGGTCCTTGACATTGTAGCTGCCTTCATGGAGTGGCCTTTTTATAATTAACTATCTGAATACTTTTAAGAAATGTGTCCCGAGACCTTATCACATGGTCATCACTTTAAGGCTGGTTGTAGGTTTTACCCACTCACGATACCAGCTGAGGAGGATGACTGGGGCCTGGGATGCAGCCCACGCTCTGCTCAAACTCCATGTCCTGGTGCAGGACACATCCCATAGAGCTGCCCTTTTCCAATCCCCACATGGGGCCTGACGGAGTAATGGCAGCCCTGCTTGGCCATGCATCATGTAACCTCACAACTCCTTGGGTTGGCATTATCGTCCCTTGTCTCTTTGCAGGCTCAGAGAGGCTGGATGATCTGCCAGACATCTCACTTCTGGTGAGAGGGATCTGGGATTTCGATCCGGATCTAAAGACTCCAGCCTAGCACTCCTTCCTTACTGCCACCGCTGGGTCTTCCTTCCCTAGGACTCTGCACAGTGCAGCAGATACTCTTGGAACAAGGATACTGTTAGGTACCAGCAAATTTAATGCATGAAAATGAAATCTTATGAAACCATGCTCCAGTGTCTATCACAACCTCTTCAAGTTTTCGTCCCTGAACTCCAGTTTGACAAAAATTGTAAGCTTTGGTTGCCAAATGATAAGTTTTGAACTGTCATTCTCCTCATATATTTATAGGGAGATCTAAAAGTGACTAGGATCACAGCCTAACTTTGAGTATCAGGAAAGTGCTATGGTATTATCTCAGAACTGAGGTTAAATTCTAAAGGTATTTATTCTCAATTAAGTCAAAGTTTAGATAGGTACATTACCCTATAATCTGTTAAATTTTGACAACTAGCTTCAAAAATAAAAGATTTTTATACCATTGCTTATAATAATTTTGTGTTAAAAAGATTGTAACATGGATATTTGTGGAATAATTGTAATGTTTCTTGAATAGCCTTACCCTCTGAATAACAGTGCTCATACAGAATTACAGACACAAAGGGTTGAAAAATTATTTTCATGTAGTTTTCTAAGAATCATGGTCTGTGTACTGGTGAATCAGGACCAGGAGTAGTTCTGCTTGTTTTTCTTCCTTCTGTCTTGTTTGCATAAGTCCTGTAGGTGGAGGCTCAGACAGTTGAGCATCTCCATGGATTTGGTCATGAGTGGGAGGAGGAGATAAGACAAAAGGAAGTGATTAGAGGTGCATCTACCCAGACATGGTCCTAGTGTAGACACGAGAGCAAAGGAATTATTTGAGTTTGGCTCTAGCATATAGTAATTAATATTTCCCAAATGGAATAATGTAACTGATCACAGAATCTGAAACCTGGGAGAAACTGTAGAAGTCATCTGCTTCATATCCTGGGCATTCCTGAGAGATGCTCCTCCAGCTCAGCTTCCAATGAAGATGTCAGCATCTTCCACTGTTGAGGAGCATTAACGGTGGAAAAGATCTTATACTTAATTAATTGAATCTTCTCTTCCTGAGATTTGTGGCCTTTACTCCTGCTAATACAAGTTGAACATCCCAAATCCAAAAAATCTGAAATCCCAAATACTCCAAAATCTAAAACATTTTAAGCATCGTGACACTCAAAGGAAATGCACATTGGAGCATTTCAGATTTTGGATTTTTGGCTTTGCGATGCTCAACTGGTGAGTATTTGCAAATATTTCCAAATCTGAAAAAATCCAAAATCTGAAACACTTCTGGTTCCAAGCCTTTTGGAAAAGGAACACTTAACCTGTACCTTCATCATGCAGCAAGCTTCATCTTGCTCACTGTAGCTGAACACTGCCATCATGTCTACATATAGTCTTACTATCTGTATTTCTTCAGTTGATCCTCACAGAATCTGGTTGCCAGAACCTTCATTGTTCTGTGTGTACTGCCCGAGCTGGGTCACTCATTTGCTGAATCCTAGCATGGTTTCGTGGCGCTACAGTGTCCTTTACTCTGCAGCCCAAGGTCGTGTGACCTTTATGAGGAGCAATAGCATCTTACTTGTTTGACGGGATAGATTTTTGTTTTGGACTTGACAGATAAATATTGAATTTTAAGTTGAGCACATTTGTCCTGGATTGTGTATACATAAGCCACATCCTGAAATGATAGGCTGTCTATGAAAATGTGGGGAATAATTCATGTAGGAGAAATTCCATTTGTGTTTTAAACTGGTAAAAAAAAAAAATCACCTCGATCTATGCATAAAAAATGTATTAAATAATTAGAAGAGTGAGTCTGTTTCTACATGATTCCATCTCACCAAGACATGGAATCTACCAGTCTTAGAGAAGGACATTCTGAATGCTAGCCTCATCCTATTCCATGTGATTTTGTCCAGTGTGGCCTTTTGGTGTGGGAGACAGAAAGTTCTTCCTCCACCTTCTTTTTTTCTAGGTACTTCCTACATCCAGGTGAGACCTTGTGGTGTTCAATGGCCTCTTGGGTGAGAGCCCTAAGTATGGCCACAAAGGTCTCTCAGATGGAGTTTCTGGCTGCATGTTGAAGCCTCTTCGTAGTTAAGTAACTGAAGGGGCATATGTAAAACTTTGAGCCTTGTTATAACCATGACTTCATCCTTCGTAGCTTATTCTTATACTGTGCAGACCCAGTTTTGAGACGAACACACAGTGTTGTGGTACCACCTACGCTGCCATTTATTTAATCGGTTTGGATGGCTTGTGCTGCTCTTGGCTGTGGACCCGCAAAAACAAAGCCATGGGATAAAGCGGCCTGAATCATGTAATGAAAACCTTGTACCTTTTTGGAGGCCCGGTTGAGAAAAATGATTTATTTTTGCCCTACCAAATAAAACATTCTAGGAATCCAAGGTGAAAATTGGATTTTAACTGCTACTAACATTTTGAGCATATAAAATCAGCAAGTGTTGAGTGTTTTGCTTGATTAAGAGAAGAACCTAAAGAGTCCGGGACAAGAATGATCTGTGTAGGTTGTGAACTGGTGTCTTAATGTAAATCTAACTGATTTATAAAACTGGAAATAAACATCAAACACACTTTGGCAGCCAGATTGCAACAGCGGAGACCTCTGTGTTTTTAACATAATCATTTTGTTCCCAGTCGTATGCTTGGGTCATGGTTCCCCTTCCTCCTTCTGTCCTTGGTCTTTCAGGTTTAAGCTTTCTGTGACTAGGCTCAAAGAGTCTGGGAGTTAGCTGACTCCCGCCCCAAATACGTGCCTTTCTTCTCTCGGGTTCCTATCTGTCCTCATGTTGATTCTACCTGTTCCTCTTCTTCTCCCGTTGTGTGTCATATGGGTTTCTCCTTTCCATCTCTCTGACTACTTATCTACCTCTTCATCACATTGTTTTGTACTGTTCACCTGTGGCCCTGGTGCGCTTCCAGCCTCAGGGGCTCTTTCTCACTTTTTCAAACAGCTCACCGAGGGCTCTGTCTCCAGACAGACTTCGCTGAGTCAGTACAGTGGTATCTGGCACACAGCAGTCCCTTGGTAAATGCTCATCGAGTCGGGTTGCTTTGCGAGAGAGCTTCCTTATCTCTCTCAAGGAAAGCATGCCACCCTTCTGGCGGAGTCACTGCCCACGTTTTATGATACATGGTGATCCCTGGGCCTTACTGACTTACACTAGGGCTTTCAGCAGTTGCCTTCCCCAGAATTAGGTGTCCATGTTGGTTCATCTAAAAGAGCAATTATTTTTGTATGCCTACTTTTACCAAACTCAAAATGTCTTTAATAGCAGCTTTTATTTCATGGAAATTCATCCTGTCCTATAGAGTCATTTTTTTGTGGAGTCTGGTACTTTCGAGTGGGCAATTAGACTAACCTATTTGATTGACAGAGCACATACAATCTATTCCGCTCACATGCCTTCCTCCCTACGGAATCTGACAAACAGGAAGGATCTCAAATGGGACATCTGGAATAGGGAGCTTTTATCTTTAATGATAATAATAATTAATGATAATGGTAATGATAGCTGAGCACTTATGTGTGTCAGGCATAATACTCAGCATTGTACGTGCATTTTCATTTCCTTTTACTTCTCATGACCCTATGAGAAAGATACTATTATGTGCTCTGTGTTATGGATAAGAAAATTAGTCTAAGGTAATGCATGTAGGAAGTCCTAGAGCCAGAATTCATTCCCAAGCCTCCCTAACTCTTGAATCACATTTTTCACCACTGTCACAGACTGCTTTGGAGAGCGAGCAGCACCCTGCTGAAGTCATTAAAAATCATTAAGAACCTTAGGACGTTAAAGCTATGATTTAACTAAAACTTCTTTCACTGTTGTGGGCCTGCCGAGTGACTGGTTCCTGCTACCTACTTCCCTTCTGAGGGTCACCACCACCCTGACATTCTGCTCACTAGCCTGGGAGTGCATGCTAACTTCTGTTGGTTTCCACATGGCCATTGCTTGCCTGGATGGGCCACAACTGGTCTGTTCTTTGGTTCCTTAGGTTGTTTATTCGTTCCTTTGTACATTCATTCAGCACTTACTGAGCATTGTACTGTGTACCGGGATATAAAGGTAAATAAAATGTTTATGCATTTAACTAAAATGCATAGCAGAGGCAGTGGAACTGTGTAGAAGGTGCTGTGGAGTAAAGAGCAGGGAAGAACTCACTGGAAACGAAGAGACAGGGAGGCTTCATAGTGGCGGATCTTCAGAGCTGGTCTCATGGGGTGAATAAAGTCTGTCCAGGGGAAGGTAAAAGCAGGGGCATTCCAGGGAAAGGAAAACATCTTTTGGAAGGACGTGGTTTGTTCAGAAAATCAAGAGCCCTTTGGCATGCCTGGAGGATAGATGTTGAGAGGTGGAGGGGGACAAAAGATGGCCTTGGGTGTGGGTAGGAAAGACCTTACAGCATGCTGGAGAATGTGTAGTTTTCAGACAGTGGGAAGTCACTGAAAGTTTGTGCTCAGCAGAGTAATGTCATCAGATTTGTCTTTGGAAAGATGCCTCTGGAAACTGCTTGGAGGATTTCATAGAGGTTGAGGCAGAGGAAGGCAGAGTGACCCCTTGGATGCTCTGGGGACAAAGGTGTATGGACTTAGCCTGCACAGTGGTGACAGAGAGTCAGGGGGCGCTCCCTGCCTGACTGGCCGTGGGAGGGGTACACAGAACAGGATCTGTCTTCCTAGGCCCTTCCCTGCCCCACTGAGTGGGTCTAACTTCATGCCCCTGCCTCTCAGGCTCTTCTCACCTCCTGTGGTTGACCACGAGTCCTCCCTGGTCTTAACATTTGACAGCTGGTGTTGCTCCGGTAGCTGCTCAGCCCCGCTCTGCCTGCTCAGGCTGGGCTTGCTTAGACGTGCCAGCACCTTCCTAGCCTGGCTGACCTCCCTGGGTCAGAACGCTTGGCTGCCTGGAGACTTTGTCTCTGCCAGAGCTGATCTGCTCAGCTGATAATCGTTTCTTGTACTGTCCTGCCCCTGCTCAGGCCTTGGGGTTGCAGGAAGACCAAAAGCCTCTTGTAGGTGGGACCTGTGCCACTTTCTCAAGTTTTACACACATGCCCTTATAGTTCTGTTCCCTGATGACCCATAGGAGAGATTTAAAGAGACAGTTACAACTAAAATGTAAAAAGTTTACATTGATCTTATAAATCGTGAGGCTCTTATTAAGAAAAAAAAAAGGCATTAGAAACTTAAGTTTTATAAAGTGCCCTGAACAGTGACAGATTTCCATGAGACTCTAAAAATGCAAGGTGCTCTTACTTGGAAATGTGCTTATTCATTTTAGTGTTGTATTGATGCTGTCCTGGTATTTTGTTTCAAAGTTTTATAGTTTTTTTTCCCTCTCTAATTGTGTCGATAACAAGGGAACTGTTTTATAATGTGACTGTGAAGCACAGCAGTGCCCCAGGGCTGAGCATCCTGCACTCAATTAACCTTCATATTTCACACCTCATCATTGCAGTGCGGCAAAGCGCTCCCTGGCCTTTCAAAGCAAGAGGACTGCTGTGGAACCGTGGGTACCTCCTGGGGCTTTAACAAATGCCAGAAATGCCCCAAGAAGCCATGTAAGTGACGTTTCGCCATTCCTTTGTAGGTTAATGTAGCATATCTGTTTTCTTAAGATTACTCTTTTAATGATGGAGCAACCATTAGACTTTCAAAGAACTCCATTAGTGCATTCTAGAAGATAGTGTTATGTGTTTCCAGAAAGCTTGCAAGTCTGATAAAGTTGCCATCTAGATTCTGTTTTTTTAATAAGCACAGTTATTCATTGCCTTTTCCAGTTAGATTACTTACGGGAAAAAAACTCTCAAGAGGCAATGAGCTAAAATAGGCTCTTTTGTCCAGGGGAAGAGAAAATAAGATGTCTTTTAAAATGGTAAAAAAATGTTTTGAACCCCATAAAAAGACAATGCAGTTGTTATTTCCTAGATTTAAATTGCTTAAATGAAATTTTTGTTAATATCCACACTTATGTTGAAGTTTTTGTTATACTATAGGTTTTCAAATTTTAAAAGTCAAGCTAAAATGGAGAAATGATTGGTTGCTGATTTGTAAAAGAAATTTATAATCGCTAGGATACAATACGTTCCCCTTTTTTCTTAGCACCACTTTTATACTATCACAGTCCTCAGTGACATCAGTCTGTGTTACCATCCACATGTTTTGATTTGTCTTTAAGGTGTTTTTTAGAACCTGCTGATTGGAATAAATCTAGGTTTACACCTTTCTCTTACTTTCTTCCCAACAACAGTTTGTACCATATTTTTAGTTTTCAAATGGAGCATTAACTCTGGATAACTGACTTCTAATACATACTTTTTAGAAAGAAAGAGGTAACTTGTTTTAAGTTGAGCTTTCTTATACTAACTTATGTTTTTGCCAAGAGAGCAAGTGATATTTTTCTACACATCTTCCATTGCCTCATATAACTGAAGATTTTTATAGTTGTTTTTTATTCTTTTTACTGTAAGAAATTTCTTACTTGCTTCATTTGGACAATTTTTACTCCTCTTAATTATGTTGATTTGATTGATATTCTCCACAATTATCTCTGCTCAATCTAGAATCTGCCATCTTGGAATTACCACTCTGTATCTCTTTCTTACGTGCTATTTGTTTTTCTACCAGCATAATAATTTGTTTTAAATAATTGCCTCTCATTTAGACACTTCCTTGTCTTTCAAACTTGTAGGTTCTCTAAATGCCTAAACCTAATTTCATTTATTTTGTTGATTCTGCTCTTATCATCTAGAAGACTAATTTGTGGAAAGGCCCACTAAAGTTTCTGATAATTAATGAATTCTTCTTTTAGAAAAATAATCCACATAAAGGAGACATTCTGTGTTGAGAGAATGTGCTAAGTAGACTCTCTAAGCTGATTGGATAATGATTTGCGGTGTGGATTTCCAGGAAGTAGGTTGAGTGTGATGGTACCTCCTCAGTGGAAGATCTATTTGCCTAAAATTACTTTGGCCACCTCACCAAAGGAGTATGTAGGATGTATTTGGTATGACTTAAAGAGCACCGTGTTTGGGGTTAGGTAGACCTGAGTCTGACTCCCCCTCTTTCATTTACTATAGAATTTTGTGGATCACTAAATAGGAATCTGTATCTAAAATGTTGAGAAAGCATTGCCATCTTTTTGTGTTAAACTGCCTGTCCTTAGTTACCACGTATGGGTGTCTGTAGGAACATTGAGGAGGGTGGTATGTTTCCCTCCGTTAGGTCTAAGGACTGAGGGTGAGAGAAGTTAGGTTCTTAAAACTTTGTTTTGGGGCTAAGTTTATTAGAGTATTCTCTAATACTTTCTCCATCTTTTCCCTTATTTTTCTTTTTCATTTACCCCCTTCTTTGTGTGTCTTTGCTTAGCTGCTTTGCTCTTTTCCAACTCCCACAGTAGCAGGAAAATGGCAGACACTAGGGGTAAAGGGACTCATGCAGTCTTTTTTTTTTTTGAAACCCTAACTTCTCTTGACCTTTGGTCATTTTTATCTACAATTGTATCATCTGGGGATGAATTTGCTGCTTTATATGATTTTTTTAGCTCTATATTTTAATCTTGAAATGATTTAAGTTGAATGTGAAAGTACAGAGTTGCCTGTCACTTTTAACTAAATATTGATGAAAATAAATTCATATGTTGGCTCATTTGATGTATAAAATTGAAGAGATTGATTTCACTTCAGGAAGGGCAATGTGGATTATGAATGAAGTAAACTATTAACGTCTTGACATTTATTCTGTTTGTGCTGTCTTAAGTGACTCACTCCCAAGAAACACACTCAAGGTCACATTCTTCCTGTGTCATTTAAAAAACTTTCCTTTCCTTGGTTGGTACTACTCTCTAAATCATATTCAGTTTGGAAGAGAGCAGACTTTCTTTGGCTTTATACACTATGGTTTTGTGTTCCGTGCCTCTTTTTTTTTGACTCGAAGTAGTTCAAACTTTAGTTTTCAAGTGGCTTTTATTTAATGTTTAAAGTTTTTGTTTAGCCACAAACAGAAAGACTTTTCATTGTTGATCATTTTTGCTGTGAAAACTTAATTTTGAGTCTGCAAATGATTTCATTAAATAGTGTGTCATCTGTTAGAAATGTGCTTAGCACAGAGAACAAGCCACTTGTCCTTTACAAATTTCTAGAAGAAAATTAACATAGAGTCGTAAGCTGAGGAAGACTTTGAGAGAACGCCTGGTCTGGCTCTCTGCCTTGAAGTAGAGGACTGTTGAAACTCTAAAACAAGTTATTATCTCTTGCCTTTGAAGAAGTCACAGACAGAGATCCCACAATCTCCACAGGCAACCTGCTCCTGAGCACCTTTCTTATATGGGACAAGACTGGACGTGAGGCCCAGGAGCTGAACGGGGTGACTCCCACATGCTAGCCTCTCCCCTCTTTTAACTCAGCGTTCCCGGGCTCCTCACTTTGATCTTCTTTCTTAGGTATCCAGAAGGATCTGAATACAGGGGAAACACAGCAAAGGAAGGAGGCAGAGGAGTAGAGGCACTCACTAGTAAACATTCACCCTGTTCCATTAGTGGTGACAGACAAAGAGCCTACGTGGATGGCAAAAATATTTTTTCAAAATAAAATTTCCCTTTTTGTTTCTGTTTTCCCCTTTTACTCCTCCTTCAGTTCTTTGTAGTGGTCTAACCATTCATCTTACTTTGATTACAGCCCATTTTCTTTCTCACATTGTCCTCTTACTAGAAGAACACCTTATTGCAGGAAATAACAATGGAGTTTGATATTTCGTGAGTGCCTGTCATTGTCAGGCACTGTGGCAGGCATTTTTCATGAATTATCTCCAAACCCTCATTCGATGGGAATACTCCCACTGTATAGAATTTCAGTTTGAAACCTAGGAGGCTTATTTCCCAAGAGCTATTGATAGGAAGAACCAAGATTTGAACCCACGTCTGCCCGGTCCTAACACTTAGGCCCTGTCCACTATGCCAGGTGGTCTCTCAGGCCTCACTTTAAAGTGTCAAATCTCACTGAATAGACTTTCGTTGATAAGTGGGTGACTGCAGCGTTTGTATTTGCATT
Source organism: Propithecus coquereli (assembly GCF_000956105.1). Classification (NCBI taxonomy): domain Eukaryota; kingdom Metazoa; phylum Chordata; class Mammalia; order Primates; family Indriidae; genus Propithecus; species Propithecus coquereli. The sequence continues at coordinate 8,448,538 of NW_012149618.1, forward strand.
TTCTGAGCGAAGAACCACACAGCTAATCACAGCAGCTCTTTTAATCCCTGGCTTCCTCTCAGCCCCTGACTGTTCTCCTCAGTTCACAGTAATAAGAATCATCCTTATAATTAGGATACTTGAGCCTATAATTAAGATGAGGTATAGTTTATTTTCTAAACTGGGAAACTTTTGAGAGTATAGTGCTGTTAATTAACTTTACCAGAATAACAGACATAACCCGGGAGCGTCCCAGGCAGACCAGGGCGTGTTGTCATCCTACCTACAATGGATGAGAAAGGCCAAACCCCTGAAGCAGATCATTCAGGAGGAATAGATCCTTTGTGATAGAAATATTTAATCACTAATTAGAAGAAAATATAAAACAATCTTACAATTCATTCAGTTAACGTAACAAAGATTTACTGACAACTTCTATATCTGTTGCAAAATATGAAGTATCCTGAAAAGCAAGCATAATGTGAAAGCCATTGTGGAGATACATGAATACACTGGTATTGGCATCTTATAAATGAATAACTAAGTTTGCTGATGCCTTTGGTTGTCACATATAGTAGTTTAGGATTGTAAGAATATAAACTAAGAATATAACAAAGAATTTCTTCCCTTACAGCCTATCATGGATATAACCAAATGATGGAATGCCTACAAGGTTATAAGCGGGTCAACAACACCTTTTGTCAAGGTAAGACTAACTCCATTCGTTGGTATGGCTCAACAGTTGTTTTGGCTTTTTAGAAACTTGAGTTGTTTTGTCACGTGTTGCTCATTTGTTCAGCCTATGAAGGTCACATGGTGAACCACCTCGTGCTCACTCCATTTACCTAAGGAAGTAAAGAATTTCAATGTATGGTTGTTACCTTCTATTAATTTGTGATAAAAATCCATAGGAGTTTGGACCACATTACAGAGCACTCTTTGGTTTCCATGCTGGTCACCTTCTATCCACGTGTGGATGTGTGTACTCACTCGCACCCACACATAGGCACACACGTGTACCTGGCAGTACTACTTTGTTGCTGACATGTGGTTGGGCAACAGAGTTCCCTTTTCGCCTGTCATGAGAATATTGCTGGCCATCCGGAAATATTCAGGTACTAAATATCAGATTGAACACACTTTGCCTAGGCAATAAGAAAAGCTATGGGGGCCGGGCACAGTGGCTCATGCCTATAATCCTAGCACTCTGGGAGGCCGAGGTGGGAGGATCACTTGAGGTCAGGAGTTGAAGACCAGCCTGAGCAAGAGCGAGACCCCGTCTCTACTAAAAATAGAAAAAATTAGCTGGGCATGGTGGTATGCCGCTGTAGTCTCAGCTACTCAGGAGGCTGAGGCAGGAGGATTGCTTGAGCCCAGGAGTTTGAGGTTGCCATGAGCTAGGCAGACGCCACAGCACTCTAGCCAGGGCAGCAGAGCAAGACTCTATCTCAAAGAAAAAAGAAAAAGAAAAGCTACAGAGCTAAATGTGAAATGCCCTGAATACCTGAATACTTTTGCTCAGTTTATTTTGAACAGTGTAGCAGAATTATATAAGCAGGGGGAACCTCTAGTGTATGTAAATAAGGAGACTCCAGAGAGGTTAAGTGACTTCCTGTGGCTGCATAGAGCTGAGATTTGTAACTCAAGTTTACCAATGCCTAGTTTAGTGACCTATATGTGATACCAAATTTTGTTTTAGTTACTTTATGGGTTGTTCAGTTAATGCTTCTAGTTGCCCTTTACATGCCTAGGGTGAAGGAGTTGTTATTAGTAACTTGGAAATATGTATACATTGAAATAAACAGAGAAACAAAGGGTCCCCCAGAGTCTAATAGAACCAAAAGCCATGTCAAAACAGAACATTTCTTCTGACTTGTGGTCTGGGGCCTTATATCCTTGACCAGCATATGTCTATAGGATAGAGTAGATTTAGGTCATGTTACAGAGTGCAGGTTAACTTAACCTCCTGTTAAAATGGCTCATATCAAAGGAATATCTTAATTACCTGAGGATTTTCTCAAGTAAGTCGTCTATTCCATGGTACCTCTGTAATTTTTATGATAGATAGGGTCTTCGTTGACTTAAGGAATTTTCTTTTGATATACACATAGGTATAGTATGTCTTTAAAAGGCTTTGTCTTAAAACATTATATTATAAGCCCTCATCATATGTCACAGAATGTTGAGAAAATTAGAATTAACTCCTCAAGTTCTCCTTGACACCCATGGCACCTTTCGACATACATCTGCAAACCTTAGTAATGTGGGACTAATGGATTAATCTACATGATTTTAGAGTCAGTAGAATTTAAGATATCATTGAATTAGATGGAGAGAACAAGAAATGAATAGGTTAAATAAATGAATAAATAGATGGTTGAAAGCATATTCCACAGTATAGACCAAGTTATTGTTTTATAGATTTGGATAAAAATCTGTAGCCTTAGCACACTGTAGGATGCATTAGTAGAAATAGAACGAGCAGGGCAGTGGCAGTAACAACATTGTACACTGTGCCCATCAGACTGAATTTGGGTTCGGATGCTTGGTGTTTGATGTTTGTTATCTTTCTGTTAATAAGGTCAAACAAGCTTGGAAAAGGGCCTGGAAACAGTAGTATGTTTAGCCAGGAGAAGTACAGACTGAAGAGAAATGTAATGGCTACCTTATAAACATTCCTTTAAACGTTTGTAAACATGACTTTAAGTGTATTAACTGTCCTACAAAACAAGACATACCCAGTTACTGAGGACACTTTGGGAAACCAGGTGTCAGGGGCTAGTGTGACAGGCCAAGATGTCATTTCTTTCTTCTTAGATACAGCTTCTTCCAGGGACAGAGTGTAATGATAGCATCATAAAACTAGAATGTACCTCTGGGGTCATCTAACCTTTCATGCTGCACAGGCTAGAAATACCCTATTGCATCCCTGGCCAATAGTTATTAAGTACCTGTTGAATCACCTCTGTGGCCAGGAAGCTCACTACTTCTGAAGACATTTCATTACAGGTTTGGGGAACTCTATTTCTTGGAAAAGGCTTTTTTGTAGTTGTACCATTAGACTGTAGAACAGAGGCGGGTCCCTCTAACTTTACTGTTTTAATCCTGCATGGCTAATTGTTAAGACACTTTCTCCAGAATGTTAGATGCTTCTAATTTCTCTGAATGTCAGACGGTAGAGAATATACATATGTTCTCTTGGTACAGTGTGTTTGCATGTACTTGTTGGCCATTTGTTACCATTCATAGATACTTGAAGACAGAAAGCCTATTCTCTCTTAAATAGTTTTATGGTGTTATTTCTTCCTTGCATATTTGAAATAAATCACAGGTGAAGACATTTGGTCCTGAAGTTTTCTTTGTAGAAAGTGTTTTAATTATGGATTAAATTTACTTAACAGCTATAGTATTATTCAGATTTTTCCATTACCACTTTGTGTCAGTTTTGATAATTTATATTACTTTAGAAAGTGTTCGTTTTAATCTAAAATTTCAAATTTATTCATATGGAGTTTTTTCTTAGCATGTACTTATCTTTTTAATTTACTTAATGACCCCGCTTTTAATTTTATTGGCTATATATGCCATATTCTTTTTTCTTGATTAGACTTGCCAGTAGTTTATCTATTTTATCAATTTTTTTGGAAGGAATTAAATTTTGGCTTTGTTGAAAACATTTGTTGTCTATTTCACTAATTTCTACTCTTTGTTTCCTTTTTGCTACTTCCTTTTTGTTCAATTGCTGCTGTTTTCTGATTTCTTCAGATGTATACTTAGTGACCTAACGTCAGCCTTTCTTTTCTAATATGTAAGTTAAAGGCTATAAATTTCTATCAGTCTATATTTTGACTTTAACGGAATCCCTCAATTTTTTCATATTCTTGATATCTTTAAGTTCAATTAAAAAAATTATTTCCCTTTTTTAGTTGACATATAATAATTGTACGTATTTATGGGGTACATTGTGATGTTTCAATACATGTAACGTGTAGTGATCAGATCAGGGTAATTAGAACACTCATCATCTTGAACATTTATCATTTGTTTGTGTTGGGAACATTCAATATCCTCCTCCTAGCTATTTGAAACTATATAATAACTATAGTTACCCTACAATGCTGTAGAACGCTAGAACTTATTCTTTTTATTTAGCTGTAATTTTGTATTCTTTAACAAATCTTTCCCTATCCTATCCTTCCCTCTACCCTTGCCAGCCTCTAGTATCTTGTGTTCTACTTTTTACTTCTATGAGGTCAACTTTTTTTAGCTTCCACATATGAGTAAGAACATGTGGCATTTACCTTTCTGTTCCTGGCTTATTACACTTAAAATAATGGCCTCCAGTTCTATCCATGTTGCCATGACAGACAGGATTTCATTCTTTTTATGGCTAAATAGTATTCCATTGTGTAAACCACATTTTCTTTATCCATTCTTCTGTCATTGGACACCTAGGTTGATTCCATACCTTGGGTATCATGAATAGTGCTGCAATAGTAAGTTCAGTTAAAAAAATTACTCTGATTTCTTTTTTGATCCAAGGATTATTTAGAAATGCATTGCTTAATATCCAAATAGTTGTGGATTTTTTCTTGTTCTATCGGTTGTTAAGAGAGGGTTTTAAAATCTCCTGCTATGATTGTGGAATGGATTTTTTTCCTTTCACGTCTGGCAAATGTCCAAATGTGTTTTTATGAAGGGTGTCTTAGGACACATAATTGGGTCTTACCTTTTTTCTACATTCTGACATTTCTGCCTCTTAATTGGGGTGTTTATTGCATTAAAATCTAATGTAATTATTGATATGATTAGATTTAGGTCTACCCAAAATCTTTGTTTCATCAGTAATTTTTTTGTTCTTCTCTTTCTCTATCCTTAGAATTCCATTTTAATTTATCTATTGGCTTTTGACCAACACTTTTTGCACTATTTTTAAGTGATCGCTCTAAGAATTATAATATACATCTTTATCTTGCACGGTCTACTTAGAGTTAACATAGTACCACTATACAGAAAATACGGAAACCTTGCCACCAAATAGGTCCTCTTCTTGGCCTGAAGAGCAATCTGCTGATGCTCCATGCCACACTCTTAGTGATAACTCTCGTGAGATTTCCCCAGACAGGATCTCCTACTTTGTTTTGGAATTATTTGTTTATATTGTATGTTAAGTATTTGTTTAAATCTCTTTTTTCTTGACAGGCTATGATCTCTCAAAAATCAAGGACCC
>NW_012149618.1:8462387-8463112 GCF_000956105.1 Propithecus coquereli
GAAAATCTTTAAAGAATCTTTGTAAGACCCTGTCATAGAATTATTGCCGTCTGGAGAGCATTCCTGTTCAAATCATTGCCTTTGTTGTTTTCTTAGCAAACAAGTAAGTAAGTATTAGCATTTTAAACTGAGTTTATAGGTTCATTATGAGTCAGAAGTTTATTTTCATCCTCCCCATCCCTTACCTTTTCTTGTCTAGCGATTTTATGGAAACTTTTACTTGGAAAGTGAAAGGGGCCCCCCAGTCTAGAGCCAGATAGTAATGGTAGCTCCTGACCCATGGAACTCCTCTTCTTACGGTGGCACCTTGGTGACAAGGTTCCAAGAGAAAGAAAATGAAAGCACACAAAGCTTTTCAGGCCTAGGCTTGAAATTGACACGCTGTCACTTTCGCCCTATTCTAGTGAGTGGAGAAAGTCACAAGGCTAGCCCAGATTCAGAGGGCGGGGAAATAGACTCCATCTCTTCATGGGAGCAGCTACAAAGCCACATAGCAAAGGACATGGGTACAAGGAGAGATGGAGAATTGAGCCGTTTTAAAAATCACTGTACCACACTTTGATGGTTTATACTAACTTTGCAGGTATAAGTAGATTTTGCTTAAGAAAAAAGGAATTGAAGGTCTTTATTTGTATTACTATGAGATCACTTTACATCTAAACTTTGGAGCCATATCAAAAAAGTATTGATAAAAAAATTCTGGTGATTATATTAGAAATCAAAAA
>NW_012149618.1:8463162-8466132 GCF_000956105.1 Propithecus coquereli
TCTTGTTCACTTTTGTGAACCCAGATCCCTGAGCTCATAATGGATTTAAAAAAATTTTTTGATGTGAATGAAAAAAATTCATTTGTTATTGAGAAGAGGCTTATTATATATAGCTTTATTTTAATTGATCAAGTACCAATGACTTACAAATAAAACCAAGATATTTTTAGTGATTCAAGATGAACTGTGTATCTAAGCACAGTAGCCATAAACTTACAAAGTGGGAAATAAAGAACTAAGTAATACTTTAATAAATTAATTTGATTTTAATAACTAAATTTACTGTGTGCCAGACACTTTGTTTAATAAACACTTTATATCAGTTATCTCCTTTAGTCCTTAAAATATCTTTTTGAAGTAGATGCTGTTATCCCCATTTTACAGATGGAGAAATTGAGACCTAGAGAGGTTAAGTAACTTGTGCAGTATATAGCTAATAAGTGCTGCCCAGGTAGAATGTGGCCAGAACTTAAGCTGTCAACTATCCTTCAATTGAAAGAGAACTGACATTTATTGATCACTTATTATTTGTTAGTCCATACGCTACGTACTTCATTTAATTTTCAAAACAATCCTATGAGATTTAGGCGTTGTTAACCTAGGTTAGAAACTGAGACACAGGGAGAGTAAATAACTTTCCCAAGGTCACACAGATAATAAGAAGCCCAACCAGGATTATACTCCCAAGCTACCTAGTTTTATAGGTAAAAATTAGTAAAGTATTTTATATATAAAAGTATTTGAAAGTATGTATGAAAATTGGTAAAGTATTACTAATGCAGATACTAGTTAATTAAAGGAGAAGATATGCCATCTGTTGTGAGAGCTAATAAAAACCAAAGCACTTAATACTAATTTGGTATTATTTAATAAAAAATGATGATAATCCAATATATTCCTTCTACTGGCTGATTCAAGGTCCTGTACAGTTTATATTCATAAAAATACCACTCTAGGTGGATACTCAGTAGTGGGATTGCTGGATCGAATGGTAGGTCTACTTTGAGTCCTTTGAGAAGTTTCCATACTGTTTTTCACAGAGGTTGTACCAACTGGGAGCTAACTGATGGGTGTGCATGGTCATACAGAGTGGTATAGTGGACGCTGGAGACTCAGAAGCAAGGAGGAGAGGGGGTGTGGGATGAAAAATTACCTATCAGCTGCAGTGTACACTATTCGGGTGATGGGTACACTAAAAGACCTGACTTCACCACTATACAATTCATCCGTGTTACCAAAAAAAACCATTTGTATGCCCTAAATCTGTTGAAGTAAGTAATAAAAAATGCCACTTTAGGGGTGGAAGTGCCAATCTGCAAGTAATCACTTCCTATCTATTTAGCAAAATAGCGTGGAGAATTCTTCAATAATTGCTTGTAATTTCCTCTTTTGGCATGGCTAAGTGACCTTTAGCAAGTTTTGTTCATACTGAGCATATCAAATGGTTCTGCCTCGGTCAATTCCACTGATGGCCTATCAGTAACACCACATCCTGGCTGAGGTCTCAGGAGGATATTTGCAAAGCAGTGCTAACCTTTTGGCAAGGATTCTGGAGTGAAGTATCACAGAAAATTCTATTTCATGGTGCCTCAAGGAGGCACCGCTAAATTACACTACAAAGAAGTTTGACTCATAAAATAGTATGATTTCGTTCAGTGTAATCTATTAAAATTGCTATTGAAAGAAGGGCTTAATTTCACTCCCTTTGTGATATTGTTGGTCAGTAAAATGGAACAGGACTTTCTCACATTACATATGTACACTCAGTTTTCTTAGAGCGTTGAAGCTTTTTGATTTTGTTTTCCTAAAGTTTTTCAAAAGGAGCCCATTAAGCATCTAATTACCTGTGTGTTCCACATTGTTCTTACAGTCTAATGTCTTCTCAGTTTACAAAGTGCTTTTAAAATTAAAGTGATTAATAACTAGAATTACATTATTTCCTCCAACTAAGTAGACTAATGTCCTGAACAACTTTTTTTTAATGTGCACTCAGTAACAAAGAACCAACTGTGCACAAGTTAATTTGAGGAGCTTTCAAATAATTGCCCTCAAAGTTGGGTTTCTCTCCTTTCTAGTGGTGCCGCAATTATCTTTTCAAAGGAATGATTTATTACATATACACACATGGAGCTCTAAAACCTGCCTTGATACCCTCAACATTATGGAATTGTTACAATTTGCTTCATTTATCATAACACACAATACAATTATATGTTCTGGTGGATCTAGAGCAGCATTTGTCAATTTGATTATTGTGCTAAAGGTTTGAAGTAGAACTAGAATTAAATGAAATAATACCTCATGGAACTTATAATAAGAACTCCGCCTTCCTTGCTGGTTTTCTCTAAAGCCCAGTCCTTCCTTGTGTTTGAGTGTTCCCACTTGCCAATACTTGTTGTGAGATAAAGTACCTTCTTAAAAAGTTAAACGTACATCTAAGTTTTAACAATAGAATTTGGTTCTGGAAGTACTTGGGGATCAGTCTATTTAGGGAAATCTTTTATTAGAGGCAAATATCTCTTTTGACATACTAAAATCACTAACCAGTTTTATACGTTTATAGGGTTAAAATCAACTTAGTGTTATTTTCTGTATTTTTAGCATATGCCGAGGCGTTGTGGACAATGTCAAAACTAGAAGATGTCTGTACTTTTGTGATTTAATGTATGTATACTCATTTTTCATAGCTAATGTTAAACTTTTGAAATGATTCAATATTCTACAAACTTTTATTGCTGGGCCCCTCCCGAGCTATAGACTGAGGGTATGTGATGAATGATGAGTAAGACATTGTTCCTGACCTTAAAATTTAGGGTAATTAAATCATTTTGAATCAGGAGGATGATAATTCGCTTTATTCACTCTCCCAACTAGCTGAAATATGAAAGGGCTATCCACATAACTTTCTTTCGATGTCATTGTATTACACTGGTTGTTCTGCTTCAATAAAATAAATTTACAAAACAGATA
>NW_012149618.1:8477064-8479774 GCF_000956105.1 Propithecus coquereli
TTCTATACAATTGTTTGACCTGATACTGTCTTCTCTTAGAGTGCTTCCAGTGAGTGAGTTGTTGAATTTGGAACATGATTTGTCACAGAAATAATATAGATCAGATACTTTCACATTTTCATAACAAATGCCATCTTATAATAGTACTTCAGTGTTTGAAGCAGATGGGAGGAAACTGCCTTGCTTAAAGCAGCTGTTCGGGGTGCCCAGGGCTCCAGGAACAGGTCTGCAGATAGTGGTTGTGTCTGATGAATCATATCTGGGTTCCTGTCAGACAGGACTCTGGCCTTTCAGATCACAAACCACACAGTCCTGAACTCAGCAACATGGGGGACCCAATCTCTGTTTTGTTTCTAGCTGAACCTCTCTTTTGTCCTAAGGCCAAGGCATAGTCTCAGAGACAGCAGGAGAACATTCAAATGTAGAAGACACAGACATTGAGTCAAGTCCATGACCCCTCTCAAGTCTTCTCATGCAGCTAGCCCCCACCTCTACCCCATCTTGTTCCTCAGACAGGCTCACTTCAAAATGTTCCCTTTTTGCACTTACAAACTCATATTTTGATCACCTCTGTGTAAGTTTCTTACTAAGGACTTTATGGACATTTTTGGCAGAACTCACACTTTCAGAATGTTTAGCATCCCTGGTGTCTGCCCACTGTGTGTTCCCCAGTCCTTGTGACAACCCCAAATGTCTCCTAGGTGAGCATACCACACCCTCCTTTGAGAATCACCACTGGTCCTCCCTGAGTGCTAAGGGGGAAGCAGTCTCATTGAGCTATAACATTCCTCTAGGTATTTATATTCTAGAAGAGGAAGTTTTTATATCCAAATGGCTAATAAATATGTGAAAAAGTATTCAATATCATTACTCATCTGGGAAGTGCAAATGAAAACCAAACATTACACTCAGCCAGAAAGTCTTAATTTAGTAAAAAGACTGACTAAGATTAAAAAAGTTGACAAGGATATGGAACAAACTGATACTGGGAATGGAAATTGGCATAACTACTTTGCACAACTATTTGACAATTTATTAAAGTAAATTTGGACCTTCTCTAGTGAACCAGAAATTCTACCCTTTAGATACATACCCAAGAGTAATGAGTACTGAGACCTATCAAAAGATGTATATATAAGAGTGTTCACAGAGCATTGTTAATGACAGCCAAAAATTGGAAATAACCCAAATGTCCATCAATAGTAGAATGGATAAATTAATTTGGCATCCCCATACAATGAAATATAACACAGCGGTAAAAGAGGATGAAGTGCTACATACAACAACATTGATGAATCTCAAAGACATAATAATGAATAAAATATGTCGGACAAAAGAATATGTGATATGATTCCCTTTGTCTAAAGTTTAACAACAGGCAAAACTAATCGATGATAGGAGTCAGAATAGTAGCTGTGGGGGCAGGGATACTGACTGGGAAGGGGCATGAGGTGATGGAAATGTCTTAATCATGATCTAGGTGGTTGCACAGTATGTGCACACACGTATACACACATGTATATGTAAAAACTCATTTAGCTGTATACTTGAGACTGATATACTTTGGTGTGTATAAATCAGAGGAATCTTAGAAATTTATTCTCTAATTTGCGATATTTCAGAAAATATAAAAGTAAATCAAGGAAGACGAAGGAAACAGAAGTTTTTCTGGAAGCGATGTGGATTTTTGTGTTCTTTCTTATCTATACTCATAGGTTTGCTTGGTCCTTTTTGTTTGTTTGTTTTCTTCAGTCTGAATTCCCGTCCCCCATTCTGATGGCATTGTGGTTGGAGGCAGTGAGCAGTGCTGAGAGGAGACAAAGAAGGGGCCTTGGGGGAGGGCACAAGGCAGTGGTTGTAAATCAGGTATTTATGAGTTGAGGGGGAAAGCCTCCACCTTAACCCGGCAGCCAGCAGTGAGGCTGAGATGGCGCTGTCATAGAAACCTCCTAACAAGGCAAAATTCTGGGTCTCCAGTGTGGCCATGGAATGTGTGTTGGGGAAACCAGTGAACGGGTGCAGGCCATTCTGGGGAAGAGGAAGGCTAATAATCATGCCCTAGTGGGGATGTGAGGGGAAAGAGAAGAGTAGAGATTTTGTCCAGTCTTTTTGACCACAATTGGCTGGTTACCCAAACTTGTGGTTTTCCTTGGGACATATGATAGGGGCTTCACTTGCACCATGTAAGCTCCAACTGGACTTGGCACTTTTCCTGGTCCTTCATGGTGGTTTTCTTAAAAAGAATGAGTTATGGGGGAATATTTTCAATTACATGCTGTGCATAAATGTGCATTACAGCACAACACACACTCCGATAAAGAGTAAGACAGGTGCTGGACCATATGCTGTGCCGCTTGTCATGTAGCTGTACCAGTTTCCAGCTACATCCAAGTTGGAACACTGTAGAATTTATACAGCAAGTATGCATTACCTTATTATTTGGATGTCATTGAAGATACCATATTTTATCACTGAAATTAACTTAAAAACTGCATGTTTTGGATAAAATATGTACATGTAGATAGAATGTGAGATATTCATGTTTCAATAAAGTTAATATTTACTTAAATAATGATTTATTGAGGACTGTATTTCCTTTTTTATGTGATGATTCTGCTGGTAATGTATTGCTGCTATTGTGTCCAACTTTTAATTTAGAAAATTAATATTTTATGGCCTTTAATAAAAAGTTTATAGAAGAATTCATGAT
>NW_012149618.1:8479824-8480996 GCF_000956105.1 Propithecus coquereli
TTGTTTTGAAATCAGAATATTTCAACTACAAATAGCGTTGGGGATTATCTAGTTCAGCCACTTTGTGTTATAGGAGAGGAAACTGAGAGCAAGAGAAATTAAGTGACTTTCTCTAGGGAACATAATTTAGTATCCTAGATAGACCAAAGCTAGATCTTTGTGGAATATATCTCCCATTAATTTCCCCTATGCCCCTAATCCTGTTTAAAAATATTATCATAGACAAAATTGTCTCTATAAAATGATAATAATCCTTCTTATTTATTTACTTTTTTATTTCAAAATACTAAGGGGGTGCAAAATGTTTTTATTACATGGCTTGAGTCAGGACTATAAATGTGCCCATCACCTGAATAGTGTTCATTGTACCCATTAGTTGGGTTTTTGCCCCTCTCTTCCCCCATCCCCTCCTGCTTGATTTCCAATGACTTCTACTTTCCTCTGTGCATTTGTGAGCCCATCAGTTAGTTCTAATTTATTAGTACATGTGGTTTTTGTTTTTCCATTCTTGAGATAACTTTGCTTAGGATAATGGTCTCCAATTCCTTCCAAATTGCTTCAAAAGGCATTAATTCATCCTTTTTATGGCTGAGTAGTACTCCATGGTATACGTATACCACATTTTGTTAATTCTTGTGTCACTCACCATCCAGAATTGTTACGAAGTTCCAGTGAGTAAGGCGTGCTATACAAATATAAAGGAAGAGGAGAAAGAGGAGGAGGAGGAGGAGGAAGATACTCACCTCATTATATTGGATTACTGTATCATTCCCCAGTACTGAAATACTTAGTCTGTGTTGTATTTGGTTGTTTAAAGAGCATCTCCTGTTATGCTTATATACCTGACTACTCTGCATTTTCATACTACTTGGTTAATAGGAGCCCAGCTTGCTTATTTCTGTTGTTAGGTTGAATCCTATGACATTGCCAATATTCAACCATTTTAGTCTTATAAGAAGAACAGTTTTGTGTTCTTGAACTTAATTTATGACTTGAGGTACATTGTAGGCTATATAGACAGAGACACCGTAAATGTTTTAAGTAATTGGAGAAGTATGTCAGTCTCCTGCATGCTAGCTGTAGCTCCATGAATTTTGTCCATTCTAGAGGAGGACATGGATTTATATGAGCTTCTCTCTCTGTTTCTGCTTCTGTGAACTCCTAGGCTACCT
>NW_012149618.1:8481046-8483689 GCF_000956105.1 Propithecus coquereli
ACCCTGATTCTTATAACCAAAGATCAGATTTTATCTTTTTATAAATTTTCAAATCATTTTGTGTCTGACTTCTTTTACTCAACAGTATATGGCCAATATAATTTTAATATTCAGAATTCTGGCCAGTGAAGTGATATAATATCCATTGATGTTTTTATTTAAAATCTTGTCAATAGTTTTTCCCTCTTCCATCATGTTCCTCTCTGACTTCTCTGTTTATGCAGCATTGCCTTGCAATTATAGCTCTGTCTCTAAAGTTCTCTACAGTTCCATTATCATAACAGCATTGTTATGTTTATTTCTTTCTAGAAGGAAATAGGGAATATACAGGAGAGTAATATGCATGTAAAGATAAAGTTAGAATCCGTTATTCTTGCTATATATTTGGTAAATAACAATAGAAAATCAATAAATGTGAACTAAGACTGGAGTCAAGCACACTTGATATTTTAGTTCTTCAAAACACTTAAAAAAATGTGATATTCTTTTCTGTTTAGCTTATCAGAGATTCATCACAATGTCCTGCTATATTTAGTGATTTAATCCCAGAAACTTTAGGGTACTCAATATGATGCCAAATCATGTCTTACAGTGGTCCATGGCTCAGAGGGAATGGTAGATATTTTACTGATTTGAAGGTACTGTTTCACTGTGCTAGGCATACTCTTAGAACCACTGCCGCGTTTCTAGTTTCAGTACACTCAGTATTTTCAGTAAGAATTTAAGCAGTTTTTGATCTGGGTCTGAGCGTCATATTTCAGCATTTGCAAATCAATTTGGGACCCGTTCCTTTGCATTTTAGAATTATTTTTCTGAGATGTCTTCTTATTACGCTGATATCACTGGGATAGGATTCCAAAAGGAAATGTCTGTTTATTTTATTCACTTTTCCTCAGGAAAGATGGTGGTGAAATGAGTCATTAGCACATTGTCTTTTTCAGTAGCTCTTTGACCTGAATCTCTGGGGCTGTGAAATCAATGGGAAGATGCCTGTTGTACCACGAGCGCTGGGGAAAGCCCACGGCGGATTCGTGTTACTGTGAATGTTCCAAGGAGAAGTTAATGTAGTGCCTGTAGACTGTAGTCGGGAATCCAAGACCAGCAGAGTAACCGTGTGTTATTAGCAGCATCGTCCATGTGTAACACACATGTATCAAGAAATAAATACAAGCTGTTCTCTAGGTTTTGATAATTCCTTTATCATGTTCGCCCAAAGACAGAAGAATTGAAAGGAAGGGAGTTCCTCCCCGGGTGGTTTGATTCCTTTCAGTGAGTCTAGTGATTCTGTCCATCCTACAGCAGATGATCATTATCAATCACGGGACGGTTACAGGGTGGGAGTGGGGCTGTGGCGGTAATGAGGCCTAGATCGAAGGAAACAGAACCGTGAAGAGACCTGTCCAGTAGTTTTCGGGGCCAGCCCTAGAGAGCAACATTTCACAAAATGTGCTGCTGTTAATAGATTTGTGTGAAAAAGTGTCCCACAGCCAAATGTGTAGAAAACACCAAGTTACACAGAAAAACAAGAGAGATCTTGCCAAAGGACTTCCCAGGTTTTTAGTGTGCTCATGTATATAGAATAGGCAGTGTTTCCCAAATATATTTGGCCACAGAACACCTGTTTTAGCAGAAGTCTCACAACACCTGTGTTTTGTATAGAATACCTTGGGTAAAATTGCTCTAGAATGCTGGTCTTCAAACATTTTTTTTTGTTCATTTATCGCCTAGAGTAATTTGAAAAACTTATATGTTCACACATTTTTAAGCTGATGTCTACATTGTTTAATAAAAAAGTAAGTGGATACAATAGATTATTTCTGACATATTTATCTTATACGTGTACTTTAAACATATTTTCATCCAATCCCTGGAGCTGCAGAGTTGCCTCAGCCCATTTATAAACAATGTTTGCCATCTAACCTAATTGGCAAAGCCAGACATCCTTACAAAACAAATCAGACTTACCACTTTTCCTGTGACTCTCCCCCAGGAGGGGGATATATTTGTGAATTGTTCATTTGTTTGGTGCCTTTGAGAATTTTATAATGCAGGACAATGTAACTAGAAAGCCTAGAAAGATCTTGGATAGGGAAGAGGCGTGCCTTGCCTTGGTAAAGTGCAAGAAGACCCTGAGGAAAGGGGAAGATAGGAAAGGAACATTGGCAAATGCGGTCTTAGGCAGATGGCTTCAAAAGAAAACATTTGAAGGCTGAAGATCTAGAAATTGGCTCTCTTCAAAGTATCCAACCCTGTCCAACCCTATGAAATATCTTCGTGTACCTTCACGGGTATGTGTACCCAGTGTAAGGCTGCTTCTTTGGAAATGTAAAAAATATATACATCCTCTTTGAGAGTGAACTCTTTTTTTACCTAAAGTAAGTGATCCTTGTTAAATAGCCAAATGGTCTTGTCTGGCTGGGAAAAGTATTTACCTCGAGGTATTTTTTCTGCTTTCCAGTAGAAGTCATCCTGCTAATGGAATTATATAATGGAATTTCTGTTCATCAGCAAAAGCTGAACATACACAGCTGAACCTCCAGAAAGCTTCATATTTTTGCACAGTCTGAAGATCTTCATGTACTGTTCTCACCTTGTACCTAATTCCTGTTGGTCACTGGACATGCCTCATTTCCTGTGTAAATT
>NW_012149618.1:8495094-8505112 GCF_000956105.1 Propithecus coquereli
CCAGTGTGACCTTGAGCTGTAACACTGAACTCTTCGTCTTCCCGCCCTCTTTCCTCCTTAGAACTCCTACAAACCGACTGTGGTTTTTCTTCTTCTCTCAGATTTGAAGCCTCCCAGACATCTCTACTCTTTTCTCTCACTTTCTAGTGTTGTGTTGCCCAAACACCATGCATTCTCAATTCTTCTTAAAAAAAAATTATAATTATTTCCTATCTTCCTGATTATTCTCACTGTCACCAACCCGGCTGTCACCACCATCATGCTCACATGACTCCTTTAAGTGATCAGACTTTTAACCTCTTCTCACCAAGCTATATGCTGGCCAGGTGAATTTTCCTGGAGCCAGCCTTTGATGACATCTTCCTCCTGCTCAGAAACTTTTAATATAGCTGCCTGTTCTCAGTAAAATTGAATTCAAATCTAGCTTGGCTTTTGCCAGCTCTGTTTCCAACTATTTACCTTCCTGAAACTTCTTTTCCAGTCAATGGTTTGACTCACCATTTCCTGAGCCCCCCTCCCCTGGCCGGCCTCTGCTCATGCAGAGGTTATGGTTAGGATTAGGGTTAGGGTTAGGGTTAGGTTAGGGAGCTGCTCATGCTCCAGCGTCCCCCTCGCACACCATTCCTTCCCTTCCTTGCCTGTCCATCCAGCTCCTCCCCAGCCTCCAATACCCTGATGAAGTCCTGCCTCCTCCTCAGTGCTGTGGGCTTTCCTGCCTCTTACTTCCTTTAGCGGCTCTTACTGTTTATGGAGACAATTTCATAATTTAGCTTCTTCCAGTTTATCACAGTTCTTCTAATGGTGATAACTTGAATTGCTTTTCACTTCTTCAGTTTTTCACATATCTGTGTGTACAGCTAGATTGTCATCGTCTCCAAAATGAGAGTCTTTGCCTTACCTATATGCTTGCCCTGTCATGCCTAACATACCCTAACACTAAAATGTAAGCTCTGTGAAGGCTGGAATTTTTTGTCAGCTTTGTTCACTGGTAAATCCTTAGCACCGAAAACAGAACCTGGCATGTAATAGGTGTGTGATAAATATTTGGTATATAAGTTGCAAATATTCAGTAAATGTTAATTTATTTTGATTCAAGGCCATTCACAGCTGCTGCATTCCTTTTTTCACTATAACTAAGAGATTATTATAGTGAAAAAGAAAGTGAATGCAGTTTGTAGCCAGAATCTGCTCCACAAGGGCTTGATTACTACTTCTGAAGAGTTTTGTTTTCCTGCAGATATTAATGAATGCCAACTACAAGGTGTGTGCCCTAATGGTGAGTGTTTGAATACCATGGGCAGCTATAGATGTACCTGCAAAATGGGATTTGGGCCGGATCCTACCTTTTCAAGTTGCATTCGTAAGTAATGATCACTTTTTATTCCTATTTTCGATTAGTTGTCTTTGGGGTTTATCCAGAGAAGGGAAATATTCAGTGGTCAACAGAATGTAACTATGCAGTAAAACCTCATTAATTACAATGACAAGAAGGATGGGGCCTGCTTGACATAGTAAAATAAGTCTATATCACAGAACCTTCTCCAAAATGCATTTTTATTGTGTTCAGAAAACTGTAATAGCTAAAACTTAGAGTAGAGAATAAACACACTTAGGAAATATACTTTGATGAAAAGAAAAGAGTTAATCAAAATCAGCATATCAACCTTTTGTGGGACCTGAGAGATGAAAACAGGTTTTTCCCCTTATACGTACATTATTTTAAGCATTCTTTAGGCTGAATTAAACTTTGTCCCAGCTTCTGCCTTGAATTATTCCAAATTGTGAGTCACTGGAATCTGATTTAATGAAGTTTCACTCAGTTGGAAAAGTCTGGAAACTGGTTACCAAGGCCCTGTGTTTCTTATTTTCTAATTCAGTTCTAATTTTGAATATTGTATTCTCTTGTCCTTCACACCCACCAAAATGCCCCTGAATTTAAACAGTTTTGCCTTACAGATGTCTCTGAGATGTTCTCGTGTACATGATAAGGGTAAAAATCCTCCATCAAACCACACGTTCCAATATTGGTTCCGAAAATATAGTTTCACCAAAGAGAAACTCCCTGTCCACAAAAACTAATCCAGTATAATCACTATAAATCATACGCTGTTAGAAATGCATTTTAGTTGTAAAGTTCTCAAATGCAGAATTTTTTAAGGTTACCTCATTTTTAAAGTAATTGTGCTCATTATTATAAAAGTAGGTGAGCACTGCAGATTTTTAAAAGTTATACACAGCAAAGTTTAATGCATGGCAGAAAACTGTTGGAATAATTCTAAGAGCAATTCTCGATTAATTTCTGTCCTGCAAGCTTTTTGTTTTTATTTATTTTGTAATGTGACTTTGGTATATGTTAAGCTGCATCCTTCTTGTCCCTAGTTTTTAGCTTGCCATTTATTTGGTCTGGGTACATTCTTCATGAGGATACTGTCATTCATTTTTAGCCAAGCTTATCTCTCTAACCCTGTGCCCAGAGGTGAGATGCATGCATAGAGATGATGAAGTAAAGGCAAATGTAGTAAAATACAAATGACAGCCTCATTTATTACTTTCAGATGAGTTTGTTGAAATATTGTTACTAATTACTACTATTTTCCTTTAAAAACTGTCAACTGCAGATTAGGAAATTTTGCACGTAAGTCCTTTTTTCCATGTTCTTTTACAGACAGTTCTGATCACGAAGCAGACAGACACCTAATTATAGGGCTTTTTTCGGGGGTAGTAAAATTAGACCGTAAAAGTATGTTCGCATACAAGGTACATTTGAAAGTTGATGCAAGGATTTGGAAATTTTAGGCCAAAAATCACATTGTTGACAAAATCCAGATTAATTTAGGGATAATTTTTGGCTGATTTGAATTACATGAATAAATATTTTAAATGGTTTCATAATTTAAGCGTAAATGATTATTAAGAGTTTGGATATAGAGTTTGTTGTGAATGGTTTTCTTGCTCTTTGACTTGTAGTCTGGTTAAAATTCTTACACTGAAAATTGCAGATTAGGTACTTGGAGAGCTGGTTGCAAAGTGTTTTATACAACTTTGACTAGATCTGATATCTAGAGTTGAAGGCAGACATCCAGGTTTTAATAAGACTGTAGAAATCTGCCAATGAGATTTTTGAAACATTTGCACATTTCCTTAGCATTTATTTTCCCTGTCATTGCCCAAATAATTCTGAACTTATTAAACAGCCATCCATTCTTATTTGAAAAATAAATAATTGAATTTTACGGTTCAGTTACAACAGCTGAAATGATAAGTATTAAGAGACATTTGTTGCTAGTTAAACGTTCCAGTTGAAAGTTTGAAGTTAAAACCTGGGCTCTTTACCAGTGTTGAGTGAGCAGATTTATTTCTCTTTCCTCTGAATTTACCACATGTAACATCACAGAGATATATAGAGTTCCTTCAGGATTTGTCATTTGGACCAATCCAGACTGATTTGTGGGTGAACTCTATGAAGAACTTGATGGGGGAAGTCTGAAAACACTTGGGAAGAATCAGGGTAGAAGGTGATGTTCATAGAGTAAGGGGGAAAAATTGGAAAGATGGCGGAATTCTTGATAAACATAGGGAAGTAGCAGACAGAGACAGACACACACACACACACACACACACAGAGTCACTGAACAGAATTGTTGCTTAACGTTTGAAATGTATGTTCTGAGAGGTATAAAACCAGCCAGAGATGGAGAATGCAAGCAAATGGAGTATACTGACAACATTGGCTCAGGCAGCGTGAATTTAGGGCATATCTAGGACATAAAAGGTGTGGCTGACTCTGTGAACTCCAAGAAATGCACTTGGCAATGACTGAGGCGCAACGGGAAGCTCTCTCTGTTCTTGAATGTGCTGAAGCGAACGCCCTAGAATTCCTTGACTCCAGCCAAAGGTTGCAACCATTTCACTCTCTCTCCTTGCCCACTCTTTGTCTTTGACTTAGCCAACCCGAAAGGAAGAAAGTAGGCGAATCCCGGCATCTGCTGCCTCTGACCTCCATGTCTGCGGCTCAGGATGCTGTAGCAGCATTCTCCAGACCTGCTACTACCTATATTATGTGGCAAGGTGAAAATTTTAGGACTTGTCGGAGCAAATTCAAGAAAAGCATGATAACCTTTGCAATTAGAGTAGGAAGGCTTTCTAGCTTTCTGAGCTGCAATCAATTTGCTTCAGAAGTTAAGAGCTCCGGGATGAGTGCTACTGAGGGTGTGTCCATGGGTTCAGTATAAAGGCCCAGATAAAAGAATACCGACCCTGGAATTTTGCTTCTTCATAGTATTCTTGACCCATGGACTTGGAGCGACTTGACAGAAAGAGAGGGTTAGAGAGAAGATGTGCTCAGCAGTTTATTCTGAATGGCTAAATGAGTGCCAGCTCTTCTAACTTTCTTAGAATGGGCTTTGCTTCCTGACTTGGTGTTTTTTGCTCATAATAACATTGTTTTCCCAAGCACTGAGTCTGGGAGCCTGTGTCAGCTTGAACTCTTTTCATCTCTTTTGGTTTCCAAGGAAATCATTAAATTTTCATAATTTATCTTATACCTGTTCCTTTCTTTCTACCTCCTTCGTGGCCATCTCGGCCTAGACCCCGAGCTTCCCTCACTTGGAGGTCTCATGGCACCATGCCCTGGAGGTTAGACAAATCTGTGTAAAGTGTTTGCTCACATATAGTAATAGCAACAGCAAAACCTGTGACAAGAATAATCTTTATTGTACACTTAATGAGTGTCAGGTACTGTGATGAGTGCTTTCTTTACATGGCTTATCACACGTAACACTTACAAGACTTCTATTGGATTTGTACTGTTATTCTTCCTATTTTAGAGATGAAAGAATTGAGGCACAGAGAGGTTGAGGATCTTTCTAAAAGTCACACAGCCCGTAGGTGGTAGAAGTCAGATTTGAAATTACATTCGTCTTACTCCATAGGCTAAACCTTTAATCAGAAAGAGGAAAATGGTCTGTATTGACAAGATAAGTCAGTTATTTAAGGAGAGCTGTTATTTAATGTCACCTGCTACACAATAGAATAGATGGCCTAACTCTGCAATGGTCTTGAATTGTAATAAGCAAAATCAGAAACAAAAAAGGAGACATTACAACTGATACCACAGAACTACAAAAAATCATCAGAGACTATTATGAAAAACTATATACTAACAAACCAGAAAACTTAAAGGAAATGGGTAAATTCCTGGACACATATAACCTACCAAGATTGAATCAAGAAGAAATAGAGAACCTGAACAGACTAATAACAAGTAATGAGATTGAATCAGTAATAAAGTCTTTCAACAAAGAAAAGTCCAGGACTTGATGCTTCACTGCTGAATTCCACCTAACTTACAAAGAAGAGCTAACACCAATTCTCTTTAAACTCTTCCAAAAAATTAAAGAGGAGGGAATTCTTCCCAACTCATTCTGTGAGGCTAGCATTACCCTTATTCCAAAACTGGAAGAGGACACAACAAAAAAAGAAAACTACATACCAACATCCCTGATGAACATAGATGCAAAAAAATCTTCGTGAGCCAAATCCAACAGCACATCAAAAAGATAATACACTATGATCCAGTGGGTACAAGAATGGTTCAACATACGCACATCAATAAACATATATAACATCAATAGAATGAAGGAAAAAAAACATATGATCCTCTTAATAGATACAGAAAAAGCATTTCATGAAATTTAATGTTCTTTCATGACAGAAACTCTCAATGAATTAGACATAGAAGGAACATACCTCAACAAAATAAAGGCCACATATGACAAACCCACAGCTAACATTATACTGATTGGGAAAAATCCGAAAGTCTTTCTTGTCAGATCTGGAACAAGACAAAGTTGCCCGCTTTCAGTGTTCCTATTCCACATAGTACTAGAAGTCCTAGCCAAAGCAATCAAGGAAGAGAAAAAAATAAAAGGCATCCAAACTGGAAAAGAGGAAGTCTAATTGTCTCTCTTTTCAGATGACATGATCTTATTTCTAGAAAAACCTAAAGATTGCACCAAAAAGCTCTTAGATCTAATAAAAACATTCAGTAAAGTTGCAGAATATAAAATCAACATACAAAAATGAGTAGCATTTCTATATACCAATAATGAAATAGCTAAAAAATATTAAGAAGGCAATGTCATTTACAATAGCTATAAAAATTAAAAACATCTAAGAATAAATTTAACGAAGGAGGTAAAAGACTTCTACAAAAAGAATCCTGATGAAAGAAATCAAAGAGGATACAAACTAATAGAAACATATCCCGTGCTCAGGGATTGGCAGAATTAATATCATTAAAATGACCATACTACCTAAAACAATCTACAGATTCAGTACAGTTGCTCTCAAAATACCAGTGTCATTTTTCACAGAAATAGAAAAAACAGTCCTACTGGACTGCGAGCTCCCTACCCGCTGGTGCTCCCAGGTGCTGCTTATATCTAAAATTTCATATGGAACCAAAAAAGAGTGTAAATAGACAAAGCAATCCTGAACAAAAAGAACGAAGCTGGAGACATCATCACTAATTGACTTCAAAATGTATTACAAGACTATATAAACAAAACACACGATACGAAAACAGACACATAGATCAATGGAACAGAATAGAAAACGCCAAAATAAATCTGCATATTTCCAGCCAACTGATTTTTGACAAAGACACCAAGAATATACATCGAGGAAAGGACACACTCATCAATAAATGATGCTAGGAAAATTGGATATCCATATGCAGAAGAATGAAATTGGACCCTTATCTTTCACCATATACATAAATAAACTCAAGGTGGATTAAAGACTTAAAACCCAAAACTCTAAAACTACTAGAAGAAAATATAGGAGAAGCACTTCAGGACACTGGTCTAGGCAAAAATTTTATGGCTAAGACCACAAAAGCATAGGCAACAAAAACAAAAATGGACAAAAGGGACTATATTAAACTAAAAAGCTTCTGCACCATGAAGGAAACAGTCAACAGAGTGAAGAGACATCCTGTTGAAGGGGAGAAAATATTTTCAAACTTTTCATGTGACAAAGTGGCTAATATCTAGAATGTACAAAGAACTCAACAGTAAGAAAGATCTCATTAACAGGTGGAAAAGATCATGAATAGACATTTCTCAAGGCATACAAATGGCCAACAGTTATACCAAAAAATGCTCAGTATCATTAATCATCAGATGAATGCAAATCAAAACCACAGCAAGGTATCATCTTACTCCAGTTAGAATGGCTATTATTACAAAGACAAAAACTAACAGAGAATAGTGAGGATGAAAAGGAAAGGGAACTCTTATAGATTGTTGGAGGGAATGTAAGTTAGTATAGCCACTATGGAAAACAATATGGAGATTACACAAAAAACTAAAAATAGAACTACCATATAATCCAGCAATCCCACTATTGGATATTTATCCGAAGGGAAAGAAATCAGCATATCAAAGGGATACCCACACCCCTATGTTTATTGCAGCCCTATTCACAATAGCCAAAATATGGAATCAACGTAAATTTTTATCAACAGATGAATAGATAAAGAAAATGTGGATGTATATATCCAATGCAGTACTATTCAGCTATAAAAAAAAAATGAAATCATGTCATTTGTAGCAATACGGATAGAGCTGGAGGTCATTATGTTGAGTGAAAGAAGCCAGGCACCAAAAGGCAAACATTGCATGTTCTCACTCATATGTGGGAGCTAAAAAATGTTGATCTCATGGAAGGAGAGAGTAGAATAATAGTTACCAGAAGCTGCAAAGCACGTGTGGATGGGAGTTGGGAGATGAAGAGGTTTGTTAATGGGTACACACACACAGATAGAAGAAGTAAGTTCTGTTGTTGGATAGCAGAGTAAGGTGACTATAGTTAACAACAGTGTATTGTATATTTCAAAATTGCTGGAAGAAGGTACTTTCTTTAAGTGTTCCCAACACACAGAAATGATAAACACTTGAAGTGATGAATACCCTAAATACCCTGATCATTACATATTCTATGCCTATAACAAAATACCACATGTACCCCGTAAATATGTACAAATGTTATGTATCAAGAAAAAAATGTAAATATGAAAGCCAGACGTTTTCAATGGTTTCCTTCTTGCCCTTCACCCATCTTTGAAGGAGCAGATTTATTATTATTATTAATTATGTGCTTTTTCTCATGTACACTTGGGAGTGCTCAAAATGTTTAGTTAGAAAATAAGCTGACACTCCCTGACTAGCTAACAATTGACTTACTGATGACTCTACAAGGCAGTGATTTTCTTTTTACTCGTGTCCTAAAGAATACCCTGGAACTTATGGAGGATATTTGGGGTTAGGAAATCATGGGAGGAAAAAAGCCTATAAAACCAAGATCTTTTAGGGTAAGATGTTTAGAAAGAATTAGCTCTCTAGTCTCCTATCTTTATTCTTCAGATGATAAAATCCCTGAAATTTTACACTTTTCTTTGTGGAATGTGTGAGAATTCAACAGCTGGAGACTCACTTTAAGCAATTTCTTTTAATTAGCACATACGCATACATATTAATCCCTTCAAATACTGAATTGCCAATTTGGAATCTTGGGTTAATTGTGGGGATGGGCATGATAGGTTACTTCAAAACAGAGTACTTGGGTAGAGGAACAGGGGAAGTACAACAGGCATGGAGCCCACGATAGTATTGGGACGCCGGATACATGGCTGAGGCGGATCTGAGGAAGTGCGTGTGGAGAATTAAGTCGAAGGGTGCCAGTATCACAGTTCCAACATCAAGGATTTGAGAAAACTGCTCTGAATAGCTCTTGTTCATGGGACCTACAACTAACACTAATGCAATTAGTATTATAGTCAAGACCTACTTTGTGTAAACTAGGCTCTTGTGAGCCTAGGTGACATTGTTTCTGTGGAAATATGTGTTGGAAGTTTCAAACCCTCAATTTGGAGAGGCGGTTTTAGAGCAAAATCCTTTTTGAGCTATACTAGAACAAACGCATGTACGTGTTCTAAAGTTCATACAATCTGCAGACACATACACTGATACAAACACACACATGCTATAACTGAGTGATGTTCAATTATCGCAGGCACTATCCTTTCAGGGATGATAACCTTGATCTTTCATAGCTTACTTGCCCAGATTCCAAAAAGTGAATAGGAGGAGAGGAAAACACTCAGATTTCTCCATTTTACCACTTTTTAAGGAACTCTTGGCAGAGCCGTGCTTACTAGACATACTGTGTAAATTTGGAAGCTTCAGGAAAGTCTCCACTCCCTTCAATCCCCTGTCCCCATCCCCTAATTCATCTATAATATCTGTCTTTGACTTTCTTCACTTTGCTAAAATTCTGCCGCTAAGCAGCAATCAAGTTGGGTACAATTGCACTTGAGGGGATGGAGATACCTGGTTTTGTTATCAATAAGGGTGGCGGACATGTCTATTCTATAATAAGAGTTTAGCATATGGTATCTTTAATATGCATACTGAGTCTATCATTTATAAGTGAGGAAGTTACTGCGGCACAGTCAGTGTATTACTTGGGGTTCTCTCCAAAGAGACACAGCCAGTAGATCTTTGTGTCGGGGGTGTGTATGTAAGCCGGTTCCTTAAAATATTCATAAATACCAGCCTTTGCCCTCCTTCTTCCCCTCCCTAACATGCGTATATCTTTATACGTGTATTGGAGGATTATTCTTGCTCTCTCTAATGTGTAGTATATATGCATATATGTGTGTATACATACATACACACACACTACATACATACATATATGTATATGTTATATTTGTGAGTCGCAGGGTATTTATTTCAAGAAATTAGCTCACACAGTCGTGGAGGCTGGCAAGTCCAAAATCCACAGGGATGGAGACCGGGAAGAGTTAATGTTACAGCTTAAATGTGAAGGAGTCTGTTAGCAGAATTTCCTCTTCCTCAGGGGAGGTCAGTCTTTTGTCTCCTGACGTCTTCAACTGATTGGATGAAGCTCACCCACATTATGCATGATAATTTGCTTTACTCAAAGTCTTCTG
>NW_012149618.1:8507543-8508641 GCF_000956105.1 Propithecus coquereli
GTACTATAACTAAAATTGAAAAGAATATCAAGGGTAAAAGTTTTTGCACTTAACTAATTTTTAGTTATATGGTGATTCTCATTTAAAATATTTAGTTCAATAATACTTCAAAATTTGGTAGAAAAAACAACATGTTTTTCTTCTGGAATCATCTTTTCAAGTAAAAATTATATTTTCTAGTTAAGCGTCAGAATGAGTTTCCACCATTTAAGCATGTGATCCTTAGAAAAATAATATTTTAGTATGTTTTAATGACCATTTTGGAGTTTCCTTTTTATTGAGAACTAATTTTAGGTCCCGCACATTCAATAGAAGATCTCTTGTTCACTGGGAGTGAGAAATGACTTATTTTACTTTCAATTTTAAAAGTAGAAATAAAAAAAAACTTGACCATAAGCTCCTTGGTGTCTGCGTTTGGTAACTTGCCTCCAACACCAACACCAAAGGGATTAGGTGGATTTTTCCTCCTTGGGCCACACACTGCCTTTCCCCTCTAGTTTTTCCCCTTTACTTACTCATGGGGATTATTCAGTGGAGGTTAGCAAATGATGTGAGTCTACTTTTTTTTTTTTTAATTTTAAGAAAAACCACTTTTTTCTGGCAGGACTAGTAATTCCAGGGCACAGAATATCTCCTCGTCCTCTGGGGTAGTTAAACCAGCTGGTCATGTCCCGGCTTTTGCCCAGTCGTCATTTTTTTTACTTGGAAATGGCTGCATCCTGATCCAACATTTCCTTCCTCCCTTGATTTCTGTCTGCCATCTCTAGCACGACTCCTATCGCCAGATTCCTTCTCACTGTCCTGAGAATCTCTATCCACAAACCCTTCCCCATTCCAGTCCTCTTCCTCCATAACCAACATCCTGATACCAGCTGGTGCGCTGCATTCTGGCCGAGCACTTTGGGTTCTTCCACTGGAAACAAATCATGAGGATTTCAGCACCTCATGTCCCTGAATAGTGATTTCTTTTTTTTTTAAACCTTCTTATTCATCATCTAACTTAGATGTCAGTGAGCTCTTTGTTAATAACTAATGAAATTACAGCAAAGCCAGAAGAAAAGAAGAAAGCCTGGTTTTTGCTGATAATATGCATACATG
>NW_012149618.1:8508691-8511053 GCF_000956105.1 Propithecus coquereli
AGCTAAATTGATACATAAAATGAACCACCATAGCCAGTCAAAGCGAGTTCCCCTAGGCTGTATTACGGGCAAGTGGTAGATCCACAATTTGAATCGAAGTCTGTCTGGCTATAAAAACCCTCACTGTTTCTACTGTGCCACAGCACCCTAAGGTAAGCAGGTTATTTCTTGTAGCATCTAGCTGAGATGTCAGTCCAGTTGGAAGAATGAAAATTTAGATCTGAGCAAGAAGGGTAGGAAGGGTAAATGGTTTGGGAGCTCCAGGTGCTGGAGGAACTGGGTAAGGGAAAGGCAAGTCAGGAAAACCTCACTTGGACAGCGATATAATGGAGCAGAGTTTTGGTTGGGTTGGAGGACTCGGCATTGGAGGACACCGAACTTGGTCTGATTTAGCAGTTTTGGCTTGGCCTGGATCTGGTTCTGTAGAAGGTACTCCATCCACATTTGCATTGGAAAATGAACCTCTCGAAGGCAGGGCTGTGTCATATTTATCCTCATATTTGCTCTATGTGCATGGTAGAGTGTCTAGCTATTATACTGATAAACTCGTATCTACTAAATTTATAGTAGAAGATTAGGATCGGGGTTTAGGTGTTGGATGGCTATAGCCTGTTGTACTTTTGCAGTGTTTTCTGAAGGTTGAACGTATTGTCTGCTCCTTTTCCACTGTGTTGTCTGGCTAGAACAAGGGCTTTGTGTGGCGCTGCAAATCAGAAGCTACTTCCTGCCTACCGTTTATGTTCACTGGCCTAGAGAGATACCTGATGGGCCCTGCAAGTTCTCACTTCCTCAAAGTGAGAAGAGCAGCTGCTGGTTTGCAGCATCAGCCATGGTGCTGATTTCCCATAGTGCCTAGTTGTTCACCAAATGCTGCCCTAGAACTATCCCTACTGTGGCTAAATACAAGAAAACAAACTAGGTAGTGATTTTGGTAGTAGGTGACTAGGTTTATTTGGGCAGGTGGGTTTTTGTTGAAATTGTTTCTTTTCACTTCTGCACACATGCCTGATTGAATGCTTGCTAAAGTGGAAGAAGAGACCAGACAAGGACAAGAACAATTGCTGTCATGGCATTTGGCACCCTGACTCTAAACCTCATTCGCTGACCTGACTCTTAATCGATAAAAGCGATACCCTAAATCTAGATAAATTTACTCTGAAGCATGGTTTCTTCTCCATACTTTAAGGTTCATTTTACTATGACTTGAAAAGTCTGTCTGGTTTTTGTTTCTCACTTGACGTCAGGCTTTCTCTCTCTGCTTCAGCGGATCCCCCTGTGATCTCGGAAGAGAAAGGGCCCTGTTACCGACTTGTCAGTTCCGGAAGGCAGTGTATGCACCCTCTGTCTGTTCACCTCACCAAGCAGCTCTGCTGTTGTAGCGTGGGCAAGGCCTGGGGCCCGCACTGTGAGAAATGTCCCCTTCCAGGCACAGGTAAGACATGCCAGCTGTGTGCTCACATACACTCCCAGCCACGTGGGTGTGCAGGATGTTTAGGTGTGGAGAGGCCAGAAGGCTGTGCTGGGCCTTGTGCTTTGCTAATGACTGGTTGCTCATCACTCACAGTCACCAGCCCTTGTGCAGGTTGACCCATTCACTCATTTATCGAACACTGTGCTTAATTTCTTTAATTGGAATTGGAGGGAATTATATTCATGATTGAATTTATGCTATGAAGCTTAATAACTCAAGGGCAGATCCTGCCAAAGCCCTTATGAACTTCCAGGGGAGTTGAGCATTAAGAAGTTGATTTTTCTTTAGCCTTCAGTTTGGTACATAATTGCCTGATGCCCTGAAAGGGTAAATTTATCTAAGTACCTTACTTCTACCAAGGAACCTCCAACTTCTCAAGCAGGATAGAGTAGAGTTAAATGGAATAGAGAGAAACGTAACCTGCAAATATCGGGCATGCTGTTACCAAGAAAGGAGTGGCCTTTCACTGGCTTGAGATGGGCATGAAACAGTCTATTTAGTTGTTTATTGGGTAAGCTGCTTCCCATCTTGGGAATTGTTTTAACTCTCACAAGGCCATGTAGTGTCTTAAAGCTGTAACTTACACTACAGCAGACAGGGTTTAAATATAAATTTAAGTATCATGATCCACCTTTGTAGAATCAGAAGGAACTCTGTTAAGGCAAAGATAATACAATGTTGATGGTATATTGGTAGATTAGATAATTTTAGACACCTCCAAAAGGCCTCCCGTTCCACCTGATCTGCTTGTTATTAAAAATTAATGGTCAAGTAAATGATCTTTATAATTCATAGACACATTTATCTTGAAGTTCAGTTTTGATAGCTTTGTAATCCTCACATGAAGCATAAATTAAGATGTTTGAACATAACTCAGGGATATTCCTCCAT
>NW_012149618.1:8511103-8513723 GCF_000956105.1 Propithecus coquereli
CCCCTGACCAAGGGACACATTTTTCCAAGGAAATGGTTGAAGGCCTTATACTTGAGAGGGTGTCTAGAGACAATTGACTGACACTCTCTCTGGCATTCAGGAAGAGGGACCATCTCTATCTCTGTCTCTTTATATGAACCAGCATATCTAATACCTCGAATATCTTGGTTATCACAGAAATTCTCATCCTAGATAGAAGGAACAAAAATTTTAGGTTTGTATGGAATATATATATTTACTCTAATAAAGCTCCTATTGGCTTTTTATGGTTGATTGTTAGGTCAGAACTCAGGGTGCCCATTTATAAATCTTGAGAGGAGATAGGGTGTCCAGGCTAAGCATGAGTTTGGGAGCTTGGCACAGCCTGCTTGGTAGACAGGATTTTTTCTGGGCTGTGAACATTTGTGTGTTCTGCCCTATTTTATTCTATTCTTTCACTCACTGTACTTTTTCTTGGTTAGGCAGAGCAGGTGGGACCACACCTGGAATTGTCAGCATTGATCAGTTTATTCCTGTATACTCAGGGTGTCATGACCAGATGTTTGCAACTGTTTGTCCTTTGTACAGGCAGGAGGAAGTTGGGCTGTGATCCAGATTTTGCATCAAGACTTTCCTGGTGGTGGGTTAAGCAGGATAGGTTAATTGACTTTCTCCAACCACAAGAATATATTGCAGCAGTAATTTTAATTTATCTGGTACCCTAATTGCTTTTAGAAGTTAATGCACCTACCCAACCTGTATGTTAATGTTTAGGAGATACTAATCATGAGAAAAATCCTGGGGAATGTTGACCCAGGGCTAAAGGACTAATGCTAAGAACTGAGTAATGAAAAGCAAGTCTTTCAAAGTACAAAGGCGTCACCACTACCCCCACATGTTTTGTAATATGTAATTTGTTCACTGTATTAATGCTGACCTCTAATCGGCTCTTACTGGCTTGTGAGATTCTTTTTCATGATTAAGTTAGTGTATCTTCCTGAAAAGGCTCACAGGGCTTCATTAAAGATTAGGATACATCAAGAATGCAGCATCTAGTCTCATGTCTCTTATTGAAATAGTGGCCTTCTGTTTTAACGTTGACACCGGAGAGCATTTCAAACATTATATACTATGTTAAAATATTTGACAAATTAAGGAAAATGTTTGTTTTCTAAGATATGGGAAGTTCCACATAATTGAGATTAGGCGTAAAATAATACACCAGAAAGTGTTACCTTCTTTAACTTTTTAGTTTAATTATCTCAATTTTAAATGAGAGAGTCTGAAAGACTTACATGTGCTCCCTGAGCTCCTGTAGTTGAAGAATAACATAGCACTGAGAATTTTCTGTCAGTCATGGGTAAAATTCTCCCACATGGTAGATAACCTTAATTCTGCATTTGCTTTTGTTTGATTTTTAATTTTTTTGGAGAGATACTAGACTTTCATTGCTTTTGAAAAATTTAAAGATAATAGAGTGAATTTGTCTTAAAATGTACTAAAGCCCTTCTTTCTTTTCTGGTTTTAGTGGCAACTGTACCCCCTGAAAAGGTAATTTATTCATTGTTTGCAAGTCGTTCTTTTTAACCTTCAAAATGATTTTCTATTAGAATATTTATGATATTCTGATTGAGTAGGATAAGGAATTAACAGATGGAGAAATGTTTAGTTAAAAAAAAAGGTTGGATTTTTTTCTGTAAATATTCAAGTTTATCAGAAATTAAAGCAATTTGCTTACATTTTGCATCTTTTTGAAGTCTTTAAATGTATCTATATTAGTGATGATTTATTAAGAGATATTCATCATGATATTTTCCTCTGTATAAGTTTGCACTGTTAGATTTTTAAAAGGAATATTTTCCCATCCCAAATCTAGCTGCTTTTAAGGAAATCTGTCCTGGTGGAATGGGTTATACGGTTTCTGGCGTTCATAGACGCAGGCCAATCCATCACCATGTAGGTAAAGGACCTGTATTTGTCAAGCCAAAGAACACTCAACCTGTTGCTAAAAGTACTCATCCTCCACCTCTCCCAGCCAAGGAAGAGCCAGTGGAGGCCCTGACCTTCTCCCGGGAACACGGGCCAGGAGTGGCGGAGCCAGAAGGTGAGAATAGAAATGGATCTTGGACTCTAGCCATCTTTCTGTGTCTCTCTGCTTTGGTTTCCCTATGTATACCCCTCTAGAACAGAGTTTCCCAGCTTTTGCACTGTTGACATTTTATAAAGGGTGGATAATTCTTTGGTAGGGGGTGTTCCCTGTGTATTATAGGCTGGTTAGCAGCATCCATGGTCTTTAATCTCTAGATGCCAGTAGCACCCTCCCCCTTCAATTGTTGTAACCAAAAAAAAAAATGTCTAAGCATTGCAGATGTCCCAGGGTGGGAGTGGGGCAAAATTGCCCTGATTGAGAACCACTGCTCTAGAATAATACATACCTAGCAGGTAACCATATTCCATGGTAATTTCAGGACATTGTCTTACTATTTGGGGCTACTTTTTTCTCAGTATTTATTAATCACTGGAGAGTGATTTAAATCCTTCAGGTAACAGCCCCAATTCATTTCCTGTCTAGAGGGCCATTCGATAAATACTTACTTACTTTACAAAGTAGAATCTACAGATGTTTAAAAAGTTAAAGCAT
>NW_012149618.1:8522788-8527931 GCF_000956105.1 Propithecus coquereli
TGAAACAAATGCAAAAGCCTAAATGTTAATATCCTTAATGTATAATGAGCTCTTATAAATCCACAAGAAAAATGCTAACAATACAGAAATAGAAAAATAATATAATCAGATAATTCATAGGAAAAGACAGTACCAAGGAGTATATAATAGAAAACTTCAACTTTACTAGTTGAAATGCAAATTAAAACGGGGTAATACTTTATTCTTAATCAAATTAGTATTTAAAATCCAATAAAACTATTTTTATTAGGGTGAAATTGAGACTCTCACATTGCTGAAGGGAGTGTGAATCAGGGTTCTCCAGAGAAACAGAACCAATAGGGTGTATATGGATATATAGGAAAAGCTCTGTTATTAAGAATTGGCTCACACGATTCTAAGGCTGAGAAGTTCTAGGGTCTGCCATATGCTAGCTGGAGGCCCAGGAAAGCTGGTGGTGTGATTCCAGTACAAACCCAAAAGTTTGAGAACCAGGGAAGTCAGTAATGTAAGTCCCAGTCTGAGTCTGAAAGCCTGAGTACTGAGAGTGTGGGTGTCCAAGGGCAGGAAAAGAAGGATGTGCCGGCTCAAGCAGAGAACGAATTCTCCTTCCTCTGCCTTTTCATTCTGTTCCTGCCCAGCCCCCAACAGATGGGATGATTCCCACCCACATTGGTGGGGGCGATCTTCTTTACTCAGTCTACCAATTCAAATGCCACTTTCTTCTGGAAACACTCTCACAGACACACCTAGAAATAATGTTTTACCAGCTATCTGGGTTCCCCTTAGCCCAGTCAAATTGACTCATAAAATTAACCGTCACAGAGTATGAACTGGTTCAGCTTTTCTGGAAAGCACAAACTGGAAATATATATAAAGAACTTTAAAAATATTCAGAACTTTTGGCCCAGTAATCCTATTTTAAAATATCTTCTCTATGGAAATAACATCCCCAAAGACTGTGGTAATGGCTTATATAAATGATTACTTACCACAGTACAAGGTATAATAGAGATAAAATAGAAATAATGTAAATATTCAACTATAGGGAAATAGATAATTATGTTACATCTATGCATTGGCACATTATGTTGCCACCAAATATAGTGTTTTCAAAGAATTTTTATTGAAATCTCTCTGGCAGGAAATGGTCACAAGATATTGCTAAATTTAAGATGAAGGATATCAAAATTGAATGATAGTATTATACCAGTTCTTAAAAAAGTACATATATACATTGAGAAAATACTGGAAGAAAATACACTAGATATTAGTAGGGATTATATTTTTGTAGTGGGACCTGTTACCGAAAGCTCAGCACTTGACCCAGAGGCCACTTCAGAAGAATGAGGACAAGTGGTTTGAGGAGAAGGAAAGAGGAGTTTATTAATTTGCCGGCAAATGAGGAGGATGGAGATTCCTGTCTAAAATGCCATGGTTCTCCTAATAAGCAGAAATACAGAGCTTTTAAAGGGAGGGTTTCAGCTTCAGGAAATTGCTGTTCATCCCATCTCCAGGGAAGACAGTCTCATGACCTCCGCCCACCTGGGAGGCCCACTGGACCTCCTGGACCTTGGCCCCATGGGCAGTTCTGCTGAGCCATCTCCTGTAACATAAAGAACAAAAGACATTGCCCTGCCCCTCCCAACCACTGGCCTGGTGCAGGGGTGCAGATTTTCATCCTGGAAAAGGGTGAGATGGTTTTAAAGAGACAGAAAACATTTTTGTCGGTTTTTTTCCCCCCCTCAGGTCATTCCCTCTGTAACAGACCTGGAAGGTTTAGGTGTTATTTTTTTCAGAATTTTATTATAAAGTGGACAGATATCTTTAGAGTGAGTCACCTAGAGGCATCATATCAACTTTAAGTTCATGTTACCATTGCAGGGTGAGGTGGGTACTTTATTACAGGAGTACCTAATAGGAGAATTTGCAGCCTCCTCTGGAATATTCCCTCCTCAGAAACATATGTTTCCTTTCAAATGGAAATGCGCTTCTGTGTGAAACTTTCAGCCACTTCCTCAAAAATGTGGATGTATAATACATTCTCTTAGATACTTGAATCGAGACAGCAGACTGCAAGGTGTTTTTAAAAGGCACCTTTCTCCCAAGGTGAAATGCCAGGTGACCAAGGAGTACAGAATCACCCCCAGACTCAGTGATAGTCGAGGCATGCCTGCTTCAAGAAGCATGGCCCTCCCCACACTTACTGCCTGGCAGCCACTCTGGTCTTACTGAGTAAAGTGATGTAGAAATGTTAGTGATTCTAAGTATTTTTGGAGTGATACAATGAAATGATAGTGATTTCTAAAAATGGCTGTGGCTGAAGTTATTATTCTTCATTCTGAGGTCATATATGTATCTACCCACTTGATTAAGCACATCTATAATAGGCCCTGCTTTGCACTGCGAGGTGTACAAACGTGATTTTACTATCTTGGTCAGCAAGGATTTTCTAATCGTTTACATCAGTGTTAAAAAGAAAAATTGCAGTGAGAGGATGTACTGCAGTTCACTAATTCTGCCTAAATACAGTATTTCCTTTTTTCAATGTGAAGATAAATTCTAGTGTTCATGGGCATGGCTGACTTCAGTGGACAAACTTCTTGCAAACTAGCTTTGTAGAGGTTAATTAAATGCAGTCCCATCATTTAAGTACAGCTGCGTGAGGACTAACAAATTGAAGTTATTCGGCTTCAACTGAACTATAGAGCTGATTGAAAGAAATAAAAGTAGCCCTGCTTATAGGAAGTTGTTAGATGACAACTTGTTAGAAGCTTAGAGTTTGGCAGGAATACAGGGCTAACATCTGCTGTCACATGTTTGAAGCACGAATGTTTTCTTCCAGAAAACAAGTGATGCTGAATTTTTTTTTCATGTAACAGTTGTAGGTACTCCCGCTTTCTATAGTAAAAGAATCTTTCTGAAAGAACCCATGGGGAGAGCATTATAGAGTCTTTGAATTGAAATAGTTTGCAACTTAAAGCTGCATTATAAACAGTGATCTGCATTAGCGCGAGAAGACTGTTTTGTATCAAATTTAATTTAAATCAAAATGTGTATATTCCCATTGGTTTGATATGAGGGCCAAACCCAGATTTAAGGAGCAATCCAATCAGTTATCTCAAGAACATTATATAATGCTTTTTTATCTCCAAAACAGAGGATATACATTATTTGTTATTTGTCACTGTTAGTTTCTCCCACAGTTGAAGAAAGTCATAGAATAATAAGAGTCTAAAATAAATATAATCAGCTCCACATTGCTTAGTGATGATATCTTCATGATGGTGAGATTGAAAGTAGCCTTTTCAGATTTAGCCAAACACACTTTGACATGTAATATTAATAATTATAAAGTGAACTGCATATTTGCAGGAAGTGTGATATTTTCTGCTCTTAACAGCTAACTTGGTGGCTTGCAGCATTATTGGCATACTGTTTTCAAATAAATTATATGTTTCAGCATATAAATTCTTGATTTAGCATAGTGTCTTAATAGCTGAAGGATAGGTTGGAGAACACAAACCTATATTTCTCTGGCAAATATTTTCAAAGTGGAAACATCTGTTTCAATTGTTGTGGGACAATCTATGCTCATGGTGGGGCAGTTAGGAAGCCAGGGCATTTTTGTAAACCTTTCCCTGAGTTAACATGTGATGCCTTCCTCTGGCTCTTCCTGAACTTTCTCCATGACCCTCACAGACCAGCCAGAAATTATTCTTTGATGTCCATGACTGCCTTCTGGAAACCTCTGTAATTATCATGGTTCAAACATTTTAAAAACGATTTACTCATCAGATCTTTTCTAGAACTCAGAAATGACCCCTTCAAAAACGTTTGTCCCTCAAGCATATTACTAGTGTCATTACAGCCTCAAGAAACTATGTATGCTGAGGGAAAATGAACTCTGTGTGTGTGTGTGTGTGTGTGTGTGTGTGTGTGTGTGTGTGTGTGTAAAATCATCATGCTTCATTTCCAAACTCCGTTTATTTATTTATTTATTCATTCGAGTAATCACATGATGAAGAAAAAAGCTAAAGGTCAGCATACTCATTTTCATATTTTGCCAAAAGCTTTCTTTTTCATTTAATTTTAGGAAATATAGTAAAGATGTGAAACTGTTGAATCCACCATTGGCCTTGTTGCTGGGATAAACAGAGCACTTGGGTACCATTGGCTTTTGATCATGGCTCTTTTTCCAGTTTCTCAATGAACTCCCGTGAACGAAATAGAATAAGATCCTTGACCCGGTGAAGGTGAAGTTATTTCAGGGTGGCACATATGGTAGGAAAGGGTAGGGTTGTCCTGTGGAGGACACATGAAAGAGTCCAGTGGGGAGCACTCACGTGATCATCTCTGTGTAGCCAAGCATGCTGAAGGAGGTAAGACATTTCCATTCAGCGGCGTACCCCTGACACCAGGAATTAGTGCTGTCTGTGTGAGGCTTTGCCTCTGTGGTGTATCAGAGCCCTGTGTCTAGAGTTTATATTGACACAGTCTGCTCAAAGAAATTTATGTTTCCACACGAACTGATCCATTCAGTGGGAACAGGTTCCCATGCCTATGAGTGAGTGATGTCTTAGACAAATATAAAGCATAGTGTCTTTGCCCTCAAAACCAGAAAATGCAAAAACTTTTCCTTTTCTCTTTCAAGACAACATTCTCAGGACTCATCTTTCTGTGTGCTATGCATGTGCTCAAGAATGCAAACCTAATAGAAAAGAAAGGAAAGCTCAGGGACAGATAGTGGGAGACATGTTTAAAATTTTTAAAATGTAAGTACCAGTAATTTGTGGTTTACCTTAAGAAAGAAAAACTTCATGATGTTTGCTGACTAGTGAATAGAAAGCAGACAGATGTTTGGAAGGTGTGTGGCTCCTTTCTGTCTACCTACAACGGTGAATCCTGCCTGGCAAAGAGATGAAAGGAATCTCTGAGGTCAAGTTGATGACAGTTACGTTAATTAATCACTTGTGTAAAAATGGGCAAACAATGTGGAAATGAAGTATGTTTTAGAAAATGTCCCTTCTGTCCTTTGATGTATCTCTTAGTACCCTCTAGTGGTGTCAGCGTAACATTCTCTTACATGTAGCATGTGATCCTGTCATTCAGGGTCAACATTTTCAGGCTGCCTCTCCATGTACTTACTTAATCTATGAGGTAA
>NW_012149618.1:8528951-8530867 GCF_000956105.1 Propithecus coquereli
TTGGCACATAGAAATAATATTTTGTAAGGAAGACTTTTTTGCTTATGAAAGTACTAATACATGCTCTTTGTAGAAATTTTGAAAAATATAGAAAACATGAAGAAAATACCAATCTTCATACTTATGCAACTTAGATATATTTCCTTCCTATCTTCTTTTCTGTATGTATTACAGTACAATTGAGATCATATTCTTTATTACAATTTGTGCTCAACTGCGTTTTTTAACGAATAAGCATTGTCCTATCCTGTTAATGAGTATGTAATATTCTACGCTATGTATGTACCATAATTCATTGTTTGTGTTATTGCCAGTCCTTTAAGTTTAAACAATCATGTTAATCACCCATGTTTTTAGCCTTTTGAATTATTTTTTCTATAATTTGATAATATACTGATTATAAACAAATTTTTCTGAAAGGCATAACCAGCCTCATAAAAAGTATAAGTAATTTGTAAATACATGGTTTTTGCATGCACGTCTCACACCTCCAGGTGATTTTGATAAGCAGCTCACATGCTTCCTTTTTCAAATGACTTGTGTGAGTAGTCTTAAAGTCACAGCACAATAAATCCTTTAAGAAAAACGAAGAATGTGGTTTTGGTTTTGGAGAGCAACCTCAACCCCAATGTAGGTCATTTCCATTGTGAATCTTTGTGAAAGCACTGTTTTTCACATCCTTTTTCTGCAGAATGCATAGTGGATTATTAATGATGATAGCCCTGCTGTTTTTTCTTCTCATTCAAGCCACAGACCCCTCTAACAAAGCTGTGCTTTCAGCTTGCTGTGCTCAGGGGCGCCAGTCCACTTACCCTGGGGGGTTCCTTGGCATCTTCCAAGCCAGCATCTCTTTAGAGCCTTGTGTGCTGTATGATGACAATGATGCAATAGCCCAAGGTAGTGTTGGTATAAAAGTGCTATTTTTTTTTTACCTATTCTTAAATGACTTCATTATGAACAATAGTAATAATAATAATGACTAACTTCTATTGAGCACATATAATGTGTCAGGCATTGGGCTACGTGCATTATTTAGGTTCCTCCTTTCAATTTCATACTCTGAAGCTGGACTTCTGATTATTTCCACTTTATACATGTAGAAAAGTGAGGCTTCGAATGGTCAGATCACTTGGCCCATGCTACAGAGCTATAAAGGGCAGCAGGATGTGTCCCTGTCCTGTCTCCAAGCCAGTGATTCTAATCACCTGCCATACTGTCTCCACTAAGCCATTATAGCTCTTTACAAAGGTCACTGAAAATAGAAAATATTAGGGGAGTAATTCATCTCTGAAAGCCATTTTTGAGTCCTTGGGTCCTTTTTGGATGGCCTCCACCTAACCATGGACTCCTATGACCCTGCCTCCACGAGGGTCTTGTATGTTGGTGAGTGGAGTGAGGACTTGAACGGAGTTAATTTGCACAGGCTTTATAGAAGAAGCCAGTTTCACCTGGAGATCTGTAGGAGAGTTAGGGAGGAATTTAGCAGAGAAGATTTGGAAAAAGATTCCACTTTACCACTAGAAATAAAATATGCTCTCACTGAAATTGACAAATTAAGAGGAAGATACATCTAGAAGTTTTGTTTTGGTTAGAAGTGGGAGGTCTTTCTTGGGGATTAATGAAAAATTTTGGAGGAGGTTGGATGTATTTGTTGGAACTCAGATATGGCCTGCTAATGAATGGAAAGTTACTATATATTTCTCATCAGGAGAAATCACATGATGATTCACAAGCCATCATGTAAGATGGACTAGAGTGAATAGAAACTCTCTGATAAGCCATTTTGGAAATTATTTTATTAAGAATTGATTTTCTTATAACTTTCAACTTGGCCTCTTTCCGAATTTCTACTTCATCTTAGAAATTCTTTCATTTGGAATTATTAATGAATTTGGATGGGATTAATTAATCATTTA
>NW_012149618.1:8531787-8548446 GCF_000956105.1 Propithecus coquereli
CGTAGGGAGGGGTGACATCCACCTGCTCCGTGATGTGGCGGTTTCCCTTTCATTTGCATACATT
Source organism: Propithecus coquereli (assembly GCF_000956105.1). NCBI lineage: Eukaryota > Metazoa > Chordata > Mammalia > Primates > Indriidae > Propithecus > Propithecus coquereli. Next base: position 8,531,852 of record NW_012149618.1, read on the forward strand.
GTACATACCAGGTTTAGAATCTAAACTATTAAGTTGAAAAGGCAGTAGAGATGATCGAATCCAGCTCCATTCGTATGCACAGTGAAGAGCCTCTCTCATGGCATTTCTGACTCTGTGCTGACAACAAATGTCATTGCGTAGATGACTCCAGTTATCAGGAGAGTCCTTCTGTGTTGCCCTGACATCTGTCCCTTTGAAACACCAGTGTCATGGTTTTTCAGTTTTAGCCTTTGAAACAATAACACAATAAGCTTCTTCCCTATTCCAGTAACAATCCTGCAAGTATTTGAGGAGAAAGACCATGTCTCCTTTTGCTATTTCCCTCAGTAATAAAGGTTGGTGGTGACCAGGGAATAGTATGACGGTATTTTGCAGAACAGCCTGACTGAGCTCTTGCTACACAGGACTAATCTTTTTATATGTATTTTTGTTAACAGATATTGATGAATGTACTCAGGTCCAACACCTCTGCTCCCAGGGACGCTGTGAAAACACTGAGGGAAGTTTCTTGTGTATTTGCCCAGCGGGATTTATGGCCAGTGAGGAGGGTACTAGCTGCATAGGTAATGGCAGTGTTCTTCCTGATGTATATGTCCTCAGATCTGGGGTTTCAGATCCCCCAGGACCCCATCAGTCTAATGCTTATTGAGACAACCCAGAATTTTTTATTAAACGCCTGTCACGACGTAGCAATCTGCTAGATACTGGGAGATATAAAAATAGATTTTTTTCCTCCAACATTTTTGAGAAAGAGTGTCCACTGTGTGCAAAGACAGGATGCATTAAATGTTACTTTTGGAAGCCACAGGAATCGAAACTCAATTCCAAAATGTGTCAAATAAAGGGGTGATAATAGAAATCAGTTACTTCATTATTAAATTTGAACGAAGCTGGGAGGTGGGAGAGGTCTAAAATAACATTCTGGAAAACAACACCTTGACAGTGTTTTCTGCTCCGCATAGACGTTGATGAGTGCCTGAGGCCGGATGTGTGTGGGGAAGGGCACTGCATCAACACGGAGGGGGCCTTCCGGTGTGAATACTGCGACAGTGGGTACCGCATGACCCGCGGAGGCCGTTGTGAGGGTGAGTGTGCTGAGAGAACAAGGGGACAGTGCCACCTATAGGTGCTGAGCGCAGGTCACTGTGACCTGCAGAGTCGGGTCCAGACCCCAGGGCTGGCAGGTGCTTCGCCTGGTTTTTGTTTCTTTCCACCACCCCAAGCGTGACACCAGCTTCTCCAGGCTCTTCTGGCTTTCTGGACTCACAGCCTCTTTGCCTCCCTTCAGTGGCTCTGTCTGGATTATTTTCCGTCTTCACGCTCTTATTATTTTTCACCTAATATCTGCCTACCCTGGTATTTGGAGTGAAATCACTTTAGAGCAATTAATTGCATAGTATCTTAGTACAAACCCAGAATTAATTGCAGTGTCTGGATCATTCATCTGGGAACATGGTGCAGGTGTAACCTGTGTTGATTTTTTTTTGTTTGTTTTTGACCTTTTCACATTGTCACATTCCTTTGTCTCAGCTGCTTTCTTTTACATGTGTTCTGGGACTTTCTTGCAGACTCCCTACAGAAGCACTGTCTGACCAACGCTGGGTCACATTCCAACTGTGCTAGATAAAATTTCTTCATTACTGACCACAGCAATGAGTTTGCTTTCATTATAAAAATGTTTAGAAAAATATTTTTAGCATGGTCAAAATTATTATCCATTTCATATTTCTGCTCACACCTATGTCTGAGTTACACGGGTTCATTTGGAAACCACTGTGGTACTTTTTTGTAATTATTTTCATGCAGAAATACATTGAGCTTCTGCTGAAAACCTGCCATGGAAAGATGAGGGTGAAGGACCAGGGGTCTCTGAGGGAGGGGACATGGACATGGGCCTGGTTCCTTGGGGTTCCCTGGCTGGCCGGCTGAGGATCAGCCTCCTGTCTGACAGGCTGGGCTTCTCTGGATGTTGGGAGGGGTAGACTCGGTTGGCACAGCCTGCTCTCAGCTGTCCCTTGGCGTCTGCATATTGGTTTTCTTCACAGCTCTAATGACCCAGGCCTGGAGGGAGAGCTAGTTAGACATTTTTTGGCAGCCTACACTCACCTCTCCTGCTGGCCTCTTGCCTTGGCCCCTTGGGTTCTAATCTAGAGAGAAGTGGGAGTGTTTTGTTACTGGATTTCTGATCGGCTAGGATCAGAATGGAGCCATGAACCCTCCCCCTATGGCCGAGGGCCTATGGGACAAGCACAGGTGCAGTGTCCCTACTCTCCTCTTCTAGGGAACTCTCCTCTGCTATATGTAGAGAGGCAGCATGGGAATGGGGGAGAACAAGGACTGTGGAATCAGCTCATGACCCTTACACTGAGTAACTACCTAACCCGGAGCCAGTTACTTAGCACCTTTGAAACTTAGCACATCACCAGCTTTTAGGGTTGCCATGAAAATACATACATGTGGCAGTAGCTTAGAGGATGCCTATTACCTTGTTAGTTTTACACACGTTTTAGTTTCTTTAAATCTCCTTCTTTCCTGACTCCTTTTCTGTTTGTATAGATCTTCTCAGTACATCTGTAGCTCTGGGAAGTACTTAAAAGAGGGGTGGGTTTTTTTGACAAGCATTTATGTGCAGAGCAGTGCCCCTTAAAGAAGTCAAATACTGATCCTTCATTTCTGCAAATAGTCCCAGAACAGGGAGGAAAGACATTTAAGTAATAAGGATAAGAAGGAGGAGGAAAGAAATTTGAAAATTATGTAATTAAATTGAAAGCTGATAGGGGAATATTCAATAATACTGAATATATGAAAAATATTTAGCAGAAATATTACCAGGGTTCCCTGAGTAAATAATATATAATTCTATCCCCATGAAAAGGCTTGAAAAGAAGGAACCAAGCAATGTGGCTGTGTTCTAATTTCATCATGGACCAGAACCAAAGGTCCCCGGGCTTCTGGCTCACTAAAGATTTTCTCAGCTGTCACTAACGAAGTTGCTTTCAAACAGCACCAGTCTCCAAGGAGTCTATTGTAGTTTACAGACATTATCTCATTCATCCTTATTTTATTCTGTTAAGGTATTATTAGGTTATTAAGTATGAAATGTCCAATTTCCTTAAGTATTTCTGACATTTCACTTTGACACTTCTTGTTTTATTTTTATGGTAAAGATACATCCTCAATCTTGCAAACACATGTGTTGGCTTGTGATTATCTTTCAAAAAATTTTTAGAGCAATTTTTATGAAACCGTGGATGAGTTAAAAATCCGTGTTATTTTTGAATGAGTTCCATCATGGAACCAATGCAGTGCAGACAGCTGAAAAGTGTTTGGGAAGGATATGGCTAGTAAACGTACAGTATGTAGATGGTTTGAGAAGTTCCATTCTGGTGCTTTTAATCTTGAAAATGAGCTGTGTGGGTGACCTGAAACCAAGGTGGATAATGATGAGCTGAAAGCTGTAGTGGAAGCGAATCCATCTCAACTGACATGTGAATTAGCAGCAAGGTTTGACGTTACTATTCCAGCAATATTGGACCATTTGAAACAAATTGGCAGGGTAAAGATGCTGGATAGATGGGTTCCTTGTGAATTAAATGAGTGTCAGAAGAGAGAAATCCTCTCGAAGCTTGCCTTTCTTTGCTGTCATGAGATAAAGGTGAACCATTTCTACATTGTATTGTTACGTGTGATGAGAAATGGATTCTTTTTGACAATTGCAAGTGTTCGGCACAATGGTTGGATATGGATGAAGTGCCAAAACACAGTCCAAAACTGAACATTCATCAAAAAAAAAGCTAATGGTGTCTGTTTGGTGGTCTAGCCCTGGTATTATCCACTACAACTTCATGAAACCTGATTAATCGATTACAGCAGATGTCTGCTGCAACCAGTTGGAGGAAATGATGAGGATGCTTGTGATTAAACAGCTGAGATTGGTCGATAGAGACAGGCCAATCCTCTTGCAAGAGAACACTTGACCACATCACACAAAACAACGCTGCTCAAACTACAGAGTCTGGACTTGGAAACTCTCTGTCATCCACCCTATTCACCAGACCTTGCACCAACTGACGACCACTTCTTCCAGGCTCTGGACCACTTCTTGCAAGGAAAAATATTCAATTCTCAACAAGTTGTGGAAAATACCTTTTGCGATTTCATCACCACTTGGTCTACAGGCTTCTTTGCTGCCAGCATAAGCAAGCTACCGTTAAGATGGCAAAACTGTGTCAATAGTTTAGGCACATACTTTGATTAATTGTACTGCTTCTTGTTTGAGATATAATAAATGATACTTTTGATTCAAAATCAGACATTTTGCATTTAACGACTTAATGCAAGGCAGGTAGTCCCTAATTTATAGATGAGGACAAAAGCAAACAGAGGTGAGAGCAGCTAGAAATTCAGGGATGTTAGCCTATTTTGCTCAACACTGTACCTTATTTATCAGACCAGCCAGTCCCATTTACTTTCTTTGATTTAACAGTTGTATTTCTATTTTAAAAAACAAAATCCCATCCACAGGAGAATGTAATGCTGTTTGGAAATGAAACTGGCAAGCATCATCTTTTTGTAGAACAAGAAGTCCCAGAACATCTGACCTAAAAAAACCACTGTGTGTCATTGTCTATTGGCAAGAACTTTTAAAGATAGAAAAAAAAAAATTGCAACACTGACCTAATGCTTATTTTGTTAATATCATCTTCAACTTTTTCACTTTAAGTATCTTTTCACAGTTGTCTAATGATATGTAATAGGAAATAATTTTTAAGAATTTACCAGAATGAAGATATCAAATACTCATGGGTATTTAGTGTACCCATTATATGTTTCTTTCATTTTTATCTTGTCCTAAGAATCTGTTTATATTTTAAGTATGATTAGGGGCCCTATATACATTTTGTATTGGGACACTTAGACATTAAGTCCACTCATTTGAATTCAAAATCCACCTCCAGAAAAACACTTATTTCAAGTGGGGCTAGTACTTAAGGTGTTACCACTCATTTTAAACTGTTGAATTCTCTCCTGTTGAATTCTCTCCTATATCTTACTTTTCCCCCATTTTCTTATTTTTATAAGTCTTAAAAATGCCCAAAGCTGCTGTAGTAGTTATCTCTGCCACAACCCCAACCATATTTAAGGTGACATTTTTTTCTCCCCAAATCCAAAAGGATGGTGATTAATAACTTCAGTTAGCTATGAATGTGAAAAGGTGTGTTTTTACTACAAAATATTACCATGTCGTATCCCTGTGTTTTCTGGAAAATCTTGGAAGTATGTGATGAGTTCACTGTCTCCTAATGTTCTTTTTCCGCCTCCAAGGAATTCCTGTCATGTAAAGGGTTTTAAATTATTCAAATCTGGGATGTTCTTGGGCCCACGAAAGCCAAAGTGAGGATTTCCCTAGAGTGTCCCATATCTGCAGAGAGAACCTCTAGCCAGGTGGATATACGGCTTCCTCACACCCATCCCCATTCCTTGTATTTCTTTCTGGCAAGCTGTGCTATTACTTGAAAGGTCTCATGTCCAAAAAGTGGCCCTAGAGGAGCTGTCAACTCCCAGGGTGGAGAGGCCTGGCCCTGCCAATTGAAGAATTGGGGCCGAGTTCTTCCTTAGAATGTATGTAAATGATTTAATCCAGGTATACCTGACCATGCATTACTGCTGTATGTTTACGTAGAGATGCAATATCTCACCTCACCCAGTTGTTTTTCCCACAGAAATGTAGACAGAACGTGCTTCCCCACCCCTAACCCCACCTTCATCACGAAAGTAAGATTTCACTTTGGTATTCACATAAAATGTTCATGACCTAGCTTTTGATTTTTCAGATATTGATGAATGTTTGACCCCAACTACTTGTCCAGATGAGCAGTGTGTGAATTCTCCTGGATCTTACCAGTGTGTTCCCTGCACAGAAGGATTCCGAGGCTGGAATGGACAGTGCCTTGGTAGGTACTATAGTGTTCTTATCAAAGATTGTTTCTAACACATGGGCTGTGTGTTAGTCAGGGTTCCCCAGAGGGACAGACCAATAGGAGACATATATGAATGAAAGGGAGTTTATTAGGGAGAATTGGCTCAGACAGTTACAAAGGCGAAGTCCGACGATAGTCCGTCACCAAGCTGGGGAATGAGAAAAGCAGGGTAGCATGGCTCAGTCCAGGTGTGAAAGCATCAAAACAAGGGGAGCTGATAATGAGCCCCCAGTCTGAAGCCAAAGGCTTGAGAGCGTTCGGGAGGCTGCTGGTCAAGTCCCAGAGTCTCCAAAGGTGGAAGAACCTGGAGTCTGTCGTCCAAGGGCAGGAGGAGAAAAGGCATCCCAATCCAGGAGGGGGAAGAGAGGTGCCAGGATCTTTTTAACAACCAGCTCTCCTTGGAACTAGTAGTGCAAGAACTCACTCATTACCACGAGGACAGCACCATTCTTGAGGGGTCCACCCCATGACCCAAACACCTCCAGTTAGGCCCCACCTCCAACACTGGGGAACAGATTTCAACATGACTTCCGGAGAGACAAATGTCCAAATTATAGCAGCCCATTTTTCTGATAGAGCAGTGTAATGCCAATGTGAGCCTCCTTTCAAAATGAATGAAATAAGATGTGATAAAATTATGTCATCCTAAGAAAAGTTCTAAGTAACTTTTAACCATGGAGAAAATAAGAAAATGACTTGGCATGAAGGATGTGAGAGTCTAGATGGGGCAAATATTAATAATTATGATTGAAACTATCCCTAATGTGGTAAATAACCAAAACCAAATAGAATAGTAAGCGCTACAGGGAGGAGAAAGATGGAGAGCAAAACACAAAAGAGAGAAGAGGCATAAGGAGAAGCTACCCCAGACAGAATTAGGGAACACACACACACACACACACACACACACACGCTTCCAACAGAAGTAGGGAAGGTGGTACTTTAGGCATTGAGGAAGATAAAATGATTTGCTTTGGTGCTAATTACCCATGTAGTTAGCTCTCCCCATTAATGGTTTTCCTTTGTGTATCTGTCTACCATTTGATCTTTTTTTTCTTAAAAGTTGAACTCTTTTCCACTCCATGCCAGAACTCTGAATATGTGAGTTAAACTTTTCATTCATTCGTTCCTTCTTTCCTTTCTTCTGCAAATGCTTAGTAACTTACTGTACATAACTAGTGTTGTACTAAGTTCTGGGATACACTGAGGGGCAAAAACAGGTATGACCGCTTCTTCATGGTGCTTCCTATCAGGTGGGGAAACTGACATGCACCCAAACATCTCACAGATAAATGCAAACTCACAAATGAGACCGGGGCTGGGAAGGAGTGCTGTGTGATGCTGTGAGAGCATATGGTAGAATGAGTTGTCCGTAGGAAAATTGAGTTGAGGTTTAACTGAGGAAAGGGGTGAGAAGGAGAACATTTGGGCCAGAGGAAAGAGCATATGTAAGTTTGTGGAAGGAGGAGGCAGGCTGTGTTCCTGGAGTTCAGAGAACAAGGGAAGATTTGCTGCAAGATGAGGGGACAAACTATGCAAGGCCCTCTGGGTCCTGTTAAAAACATTGGTCTTTATCCTGACAGCTCTGGGAAGACATTCGGGGGTTTTAGTGGGGTTGGCAGAAGCATTCCCAATGTTGAAGCGTTGTGCTCATCACCAGGCAGCATCACCTCTGTCACGGTGCAGGTGGCCCCCTGTCCTGAGCCCCCAGCCCATCCCCAAGAGTCTCTACCAGTGGAGCTGTGAGATGTAGATTTTTGAGGAAAAGAAGAAAAGATTTTTATTCATTAGTCATTTATTTAATAAGCAGTTTATGTAATAGATGCTAATCAGGGCATACATTTGGTTTTAATGTTCCTATTTGGCATAAATTTCATAGCTGCCTCTCAAGGTTTCATTTGTATTCTTATTTTCACGTACTGATGCATAATCCAGGAGCAGAGCCTGAACTCTACCTTCAATAACTACATTTGCAATAGTAGCATAAATGCAGCCCTGATTCATGAATTTACTACTGGAATGTAACTGACCAAATTGCTAAGTGATTGCTCTTCAATGTAAATAATACTAAATGAGTTCTTATACCTATATGTGCGCGTGTGTGTGTGTATGTGTGTGTGTGTGAGATAGATATATATATATTTTTTTTTATGAACATTTTGCTTCAGTTTAGTGACAGAAACACAGCACCTCATTTAGAAGTAGTTTTACTTTGCCAACCAGATGCATAGAATCATAAGTAGAAATATTAGGTCACTATTTTGCTCAACTCAGCTAAAGCCACACATTCAGCCCTTGTTCCAAGCAATAGCTTTCATTTTTGCATTGCTGAGGTCACGTATTTCCTATTTCTAAAAGTAGGCAGTATGCTGCTTCCTTCTGCTTTGGGTAGAATGTTAGGCTTTACATAATCTACAGATGAAGCCACTCCCCTGTGATTTAAGTGTGGTTCCATCCATTGTTCATATTGGACTTGCAGCTCTTCTACATTTCTCATGAGAGCTTTCACAGGTTATACTGAAATAGATTTTCCATCTTAATTTTTTATAGTACTAGAGCTTTCAAATGTTGAAAAGTTGACTGTAACAAAAAGCAGATATTGTAACATGCCTTTCTTCTCATACTGAGCCAATGGGTGGATTGGATTTTTCTGCTAAACTCTGACACTGCTGATGAATGCTCAGTGCTATTTTCTTGTGCCTTTATACATTTTAGTTCTCACCTTTGTACTTCTGGTACCCTAAAATACTTTTCAGAAGGTGCAGTTGTTACTTAAGTCTATTTTTGAGTTGAACTCATTGATAACACAACTTGATATGTATTTATTCATTCATTTAACAAATATATTGTGTGCTTACTATGCACCAGGTATTTTTCCAGAACACTGGGGATTGAGAGTGAACAAAATAAAGTCCCTCCCCTCGTTTTTGCCTATAAATAAACAGGTAAACAAGTAAAATATATTGTATGTCGGATGTGATGTGTGCCATAAAAAAAAAATAATAATAAAGACAGGGGAGTCTTTAGAGATTCCCGGGTAGTCCAGGGGGAAGTTATTATCAAGCTGTTCCTTGCTAGTCATTTGTTTCCATCTGTAACAGTTATCTGTGACCAGTTTATGGCTTTTTATATCCTTTTAGTCCGGATAATGTAGAATATATTGATGAGTTTTTCCCCCTCCATTTTTAGTTGAAAATTCTACGTGAGAACATTAAAGACTTCTTGAAAATTTTCTATAATCACACCATTTTGGAGAAAAGTCCTACATTTGGCATTTGTTAGTTGTCATCAGTAGAAATGATATTCTCTGTCTCACAAGGCTGCTGTGTTCCATAAATCTTAGTATCTTTTTTCTACAACTCTCCTTTCATTGACTGTATATTTTTACATTGTTATAATTAAACATGTATAGTGTTTTACATAATATAACTTAAACTTGGCATTATACTTATGGTTTTTTGTGGAACTCATCTATCTTCATGTTGATTTGACTTTTTTTTTTCTGTTAAGTGACTTCACTGAGAATTTCTATTTCAATCCCTATAATTTGCAGGGATTTTATACCAGTTATACTTTCTGCTTCTTTCACTGACTAAAGGATGAACTTGCTGAAACCATTAATGGTCTCTATATTCATGCCGTGTAAGCTGGATCTGACTGATTGATGCTTCTCCTTGATTTATGAATTGTAACAGAAATTATTGTGGGCAGCAACAGGTAAAACGTTAACAGGTGTCGTCTGGAGGACTATACTTTTTCCTAGTGTTTAGTTCAGGGCATACAATCCTTTCTTCTCAATAGTTTATTATCCACGTCAAATAGCTATCATTTCGGACTCTACCTAACACACATCATCCCTTAATGCTTTTTGGCAACTCTTGTTGGCTCTTCTGCTAATGTAGCTTCTTCTTTCAAGTTGTGGATTTCGTTCTTCTCCCGAGAGCCACTTTCATCATTCAACACTGTATTCCTTGGACTGACATTCAGCCTGGAGTGGTTGCCCGCCTGATCCCCGCCTTTAATGACTATTTCGTCACCCTGAGTTCTGGCCAGCTCCAACTAGCCGTTTCAACCGGGTCCTTTGCTAAGGGAAGCCAGCCCGTCAGGTACTCAATTTACACGTTTCTCTTGACTTGTGGAGAGCTGGCCTGATTCAAACCTGATGAGAGCCATCCCCCCAAGGGAACTCTCTAGGGTTTAATTAGTTGAAGATACATTTGGCGTCTTTGGCGTAGAGATCTTAGTTCCCTGAATTTAGACAGAGTTTGGGCTAAGTGACCTTTCTGAAGCTTAGTTCCATTATCTGTGAAGTGGGAATTGAAATACTGCTTCGTAGGGTTTATCGCCAGAATTAAGTAAGTGACATCAAGCACCTAGTAAGGTGTCTGACACGTGGTGGGACCCAGTAAATGTTATAACCCTTCTTCCTCCAACCATATGACCCTCCTCTTTACTACCGTTGTCCTGAAATACAAGAAATGCAGTAATAACTGATAACTGTTGAAGTGAGTTATGTGTCATTTTTCTTTATTTAACAGTATTCTCTTTGGCTTTCTTCAAGCGGATGCCATATAGTTTTTGACTCTCCCTATGTCATAGGAGCTTTCTCTTATGAATTTAAGTAATTTTGTGGTTTTCTTTCAACTTCTTAGCATTTTTACTTAGCTGGAATATACTTCTTGGGAATCATGATACTTCTCTGTGGGGTCATTCATGATTCCTAACAAATGTTCAGGCGTCTATAAGAATGCTGCTGTTTCCATTCTTTTACTTCATTGTCTTTGCTTACCTTCACAGCGCGGAGTATCTCACCCATTGGATGTGTGCAGCCAGCTCTTCTGGGGTTTACTTTATGGTCTTGCTTTGTAGTTGAGTCCATGACAGACCATGTGACCTGGGAACACAAATTTCTGAGATTTTATCAGAGTAATCTTTCTTTGTTAGTCTCTAATTAAGTTAAGGATGACTTTCTGACTCCCATTTAAGCTTTCTAAATGTAATAGGTCTTAAACATTGGAAGAACTTAATCATTCAGTGTTCTTGACAAGTGATTAGCCACAGCCTTAACCAAAACCAGGCACAGAGAAATTTCAGGATGAATTTGTACCGAGAATGTGGAGAGCTCATTGTTCTGTAAGTTCTTTTCACACTATGATTTATTTTCAGTTTTCAAGATTCAGTGTTAACCTTTATGGAATATATGAATATTCATAGACTAATCTGAAATTGAAGACTTTATATTACATTTATTTATTTTACATAAGATGGCAACTGAATACAACATGTACCTTTTTCAGATTTTTATAAAATGTGCAAACGTCAGCCTTATCCCTAAATCATTATATTCTAAAGGAGGCTTCTAATCAGTCATTAAGCTATTTATTGAGCACTTAACTATGTATCTGCCAGATGCCAGAGATGATTTGAAATTGTAAAAACAACAACCCCCGCTGCCCACTTTTTCAAAAACCAACAGATGTTGGCAAGGATGTGGTGAAAGGGGAACATTTATACACTGTTGGTGGGAATGTAAATTAGTACGACCTCTATGGAGATAAATAGGGAGAAGTCTCAAAGAACTAAAAGTAGATCTGCCATTCTTTCCTTTAGTCCTACTGCTGGGTATCTACCCAAAGGAAAAGAAATCATCATATCACAAAGACACCTGTACTCATATGTTTATGGCAGCACAATTCATAATCATAAAGATATGGAATCAACCCAAGTGTCCGTCAACTGATGAGTGGATAAAGAAAATGTGCAATATATAGATATATATGTAGACGTGTGTGTGTGTGTGTGTGTGTGTGTGTGTGTGTGTGTGTGTGTCTCTCCATATCCCATGGAGTACTGTTTAGCCATAAGAAAGAATGAAATAATGTCTTTTGAAGCAACTTGAATGGAATTGGAGGCCATTATCCTAAGTGAAGGAACTCAGGAACAGAAAAATAAATGCTACATGTTCTTACTTAAAAGTGGGAGCTATGCTATGACTATGCCAGGACACACAGTGGTATAATGGACACTGGAGACTTAGAAGGGGAGAGGGAAGGGTGGGAGTGAGGGATGAAAATTACTTATTGTGTACCGTGTACACTATTTGGGTGATAGGTACACTAAAAGTCCAAACTTCAGCACTATCCATTATATACATGTAATGGAAGTCAACTTGTACCCCCTAAATCTATTGAAATAAAAAAAAGAGAACAAAAGGGGAAAAAATGTAATAGGGCATCATCTGAAATTGTTCACAAATGGTCCAAAAATGGTAACAACTAGGGAAATAAGGTGAAGGGTATAAGGGAGTGCTGTGTACTATTTTTGTAACTTTTTAAAAAAATGAAGCTATTTCAAAATAAAGGTTATTAAAAAAAACAAACCACTTTTGAAGGCAGGGACCATCCCTGTGTGGGAAGACTAATTATTATAACAAAAAACTTCCGGAACATTATGTAGTTTACAAAGGACTTTGACTTGATCATTTCGTTTGATCCTCAAGGCAATCAACCCTGAAGTACAGATGTGGAAATTGATTCCCAAAGTAGTTAATGGACTCACTCAAGGTCACAGGTAATAAATGTCAGAACTAGACATAATTCCAGGTCTTTTATCTCCAAATCCAGTGTTTTGTTCTGTACTATATCTCATTTACCCCTCATGTACCCATGAGAAAATTATACAAAACAATATAATTAAGGCAATAAGGAAAATAAAAGTTCATAAAAAGGAGAAGTCCATGCGGGCTGGAATCATCCCTTGCAAACAGTAATAACAATGACTTAAGGATTCTAGAGTTTGAGACAGCAGATCTGCACCATTGGTGGCTGTAACTGAGTTTTGCTGAAAGACAAAATGTTCCTTTGGAAAGGTGAGGCGGGAAGCCAGTCATTTGGTGGGATTAGTGGTTTGATTTTCTGAGATCAGCTTTGGCACTTTATGTAAGATGTGAACAGCATTGGTTCTTCTCCAGTTCTGAAAAACAGTGATGATTCTTTAAGGATTATGTGACAAATTTTTGTCATCAGCTCTGCTACCACATATTTTAACTTCATCAGAATTGACGGGGGGCATGAGATCCCAGGGATGTGCTATACCTCAAGTGCAGTTGAGGCCGTTTCATCACACTGGCTCGACTAGCATCTGTCTCTCATTTTGTCATGATTGCTTTTCTGTCAAATATGTTCACCCATCACCTTTAGTATAAAAGATTATGTGAAGAGAATAGTTGAGGAATCATTGAAGGAATGGCACCTTTGGGGTAGGAAGTAGTCCTGTGGTTTCACATAGCTATAGTACTAGAATAAGATTCTATCTCAGATGGTACTCACTCATTAAAGTCTGTGTTGGTTAGTAAGGAATTAAATGAGGTTGGATGGCCTCAGAGAAATGATGGGTTCACTGTGTTGCATTGACATATTCATCTCCTTGAAATTACTGAAAATAATTCAGGTAAATTGTTGTTCTGGGACAAATTCTGGCCAACCCCAAGGAGCTGATAGGTGAAGTGGAAGGGGGCAAAACCTTAGGAGAACATGGCTGGGTGATATCAGTCATTGAATACCTTCTGTACCTGGTGGATCATGCCCAACAGGGAGGGGCTTGAGGCAGTCTGGTGTGTTCCTAGGATATTAGGAAAGGACACTGAAAATGTTCCAGACCTGGACGAATTATATACCAAGGCAATGAGAGAACTAGAAAGGTGGCATCGCTGGCCAGCTGGGTGTCATCTTTGTGAAATTGTGGAGAATGGAAAGTTGCCAGAGAGCTAGAGAGAGTAATGTTCTCATTTTCCCTCAAAGGGAAAAGAAGGTAGTGTCTGGGAATCATTGACCACTCAACTTCACATTGATCTTGACAAAGAACTGTAGAAAGCATGATTCAAATGATGAGGTGAAACATTTTTAAAAGGAAGTGATGATCATAAGAGTCAGCCAGGCTTCACCCAGGATAAATCATGCCAGACTGTCCTGACTGCCTTTTCTGATAGGGTTACTGGATGAACAGACCAGAACATCCTGCAGGCATGGCACATCTAGCTGTTAACAAGGCATTTTGTTAGAGTCCCCTGGGGCCCTGTAGAAGAGAAAAATCAATTTGGACCAGATGATAGTGTCCAGCAACAGGGATGCAGAAGTCTTTGAACTGTCATGTCTGTCAAGTCCAACCTTGTAAACCTCTGGCGACCTTCTTACACTGGAAGATTTAATTAATTCATTGAATGGGAAATGCCAAATCATTACATCACAAAAGTCTATTGGTAAATTGGTTGTTTGGAATTTAGAGCCCATTTTTCTATGAACACAATGTTTTTCGTGATAAGTTTTCTGGTTGAGATAAAGCACAAAGGCCTTTGGAACTCATTATGTATTTGCATTGGAAGAATTTTGGTAATATGAATATTCCGTAAGACCATATCTTAGAGTAAGACAAATTTTGAGCTCCCATATGGAAACCAAAGATACAATCTTCTTCCTCTGCTGCGGGGGTGAGGCAAGCGCAGGAGTGGATGATGGGGTGAGTAGGGATCACCTCGCTTTCTGTCTTAGCCCATTTTGTGTTGCTGTAACAGAACACCTGAGACTGGGTAATTTATAAAGAAAAGAAGTTTATTTAAGTCACAATTCTGGAGGCTGGGAAGTTCAAGATCAGATGGCGTGTCTGGTTGGCTTCTGGTGAGTGCCTTGTGCTGTGTCATAACATGGCGGAGAAGCGGAAGGTGAAGCAGGCGCGTGCAGAGGGCAAACATGAGGGGCAACCTTGCTTCATAACAACCCAGTCTCTTGGGGAACAAATCCATTCCCAAGAGAACTAACCCAGTCTCTCAAGAAAGACATTAATCCATCTTAACAGTCTAATCTTAAAGGCTCCACCTGCCTACACTGCCACATTGGGGACCAAGTTTCAGTATGAGTTTTGGTGGGGACAATACCGTATTCAAATCATCGCACTGATGGGACTGATGGGAAACTGGGGGCCAAGTCTTCTGCTGTCATTACCACCCAAGGGCCCACAAGTTTGTGTCCTTGACAAAATTGAAGAACACTGAAAACCACTGAAGGTTTTTTAAAGTAGAGGAGCAACACCATTGACCAGATCACTATTTTAGAAAGTTTACTCTGTCTGCAAGCTGGAAAATGGATTAGGGAAGGCAAGCCTTAGAAAAGCAAATTAAAAGACTATGGCAGTAACCCAGATGAGAGGGAATCAGAGTAGTAGGAATGAAATGAAATGGGTGCATTTGAGAGATATTAGCAAGCTATATTGATGTGACTTGGCAATAAATTGAATGTGAGGAAAGAGGGAGAAGAAGGAATCTAGAAGGGATGACTTCCAAGTTTCTGACTTGGGCATTTGAGGGGATCATGGAACTGTATATTGATATGGGAAACAGAAAAGGTAGGGGAGGGATCAGCTGTGGCTGTGAAGGCTCAGAGGTACCAGTGGGGCATCCAGGAGACGTCCAGTGGACTGACCAGCTAGGTGCATGGATCTGCAGTTGAAGAGAGAAGTGGGGGCTAATGATACAACGCTGAATTTGTTTTATTCCATTCGCATCCATCAAGTGTTTTTATGTGTGGCTGTTCTCTAGACACCTTCGTCCTTTGTAGAGATTCCTTAGTGATATTTTACTGTACATTTTTCTGAAGAGCATAATCTTCTTAAGAATCTCCATGTACTCATTCAATTCAAACTGTTCTTTCTACATGTAAGTGATTGGCTTGACAGGATTCTGGTTCCATGCAGTTACGTCTGTAATAAGTAAAGAAAAGAATAAACACATCACGCTACCCTAGGTATCTCAAGGCATTCTGCTTCATCATTAATCATGGGAGTTGCCTAGAAAAAAACAGAAGTTTTATACATATCTCGTGAATGATAATCTGCAACGTCTGTTGATTTACTTACCTAGAGAAAATATGGTCTTAGAAATTGATTTTGCTGTTATATTCTGTGGTCCTATAAATCATTTTCTCTGGTGCATGAATAATTAAAGAGAGCAATCCATACATTTCTGAACTTGTTAACATTTTTGAAACCAAACCAGATACTAGACATGACATTTTCCTGTTGCTGTCTGGAATTTCCATGCCTAGTGTCTAGGCTCATTCTATTCCATTATTTACTTTGGCTTCAATCCTTGGCTGCTTCTTTCAAGTTGTTTGCCTTCAATGTTTACAAAAGTGGATTCCCACAATCAAAGAAAGGGTGGGTAATGAGTCAGTCTGGAAGTGCTATTTTTGTTATAGGGTCAATTTGCCGTAATTAGCGATATTTTGTGAAAGCAACATGGAGTACGTAGGCAGTGCCAATTCCTTGGCTCTTCTCAGTGTGCACATGGAACACGCACATGTGCACACCCATGGACACCCCTTTGCCATGTTTTACTACAGCTCTGTTTCTGGATTCTGTTGTAAGAAAGATAGAATGCAGTTTTATGAAATGCAATCTGAACTCTGGAATGCTGCATTAAGATTAGATTTGCATTTTAAGTGTGCTTGTGACTCTCTGCCTCACCATGGTGGAAAGCTTGCTTTCTTTCGTGGTGTGGTGAGCATTGCAAAATGAAATGAGTGCAGTCAAGAGCCTTTTCCTCCTTACTGTTTGTCAGCTTTT
>NW_012149618.1:8549081-8582855 GCF_000956105.1 Propithecus coquereli
TATCATCATCATCATCCCATCTGCTCCTCCAGCCTGTACTCTACCTTCAAACTGCCCGGTAGCCTTATGTTTATCCCCTCAGTTGCTTTTTATCATATGGATTCACTGCCATCTTAGGGTGTTTTAATAGAATCTTTTTCACCTTTCTCTTAAAACTTTGTTGTAGTTTCTCTGGGTCATGAGTCATATCTTTTGCTTCTGTGAACCCTCCCATCCTCCTCAACTCATCAGTTTCCTAAATAGACCTCAACCCATCTTTGATTCTTTGGAAAATTTTATTTTGTAGGGGATGTTGTTCTAAAACTACCCTTTCTTCCTCCCTCTCCCCTGCAATGAGCCTTCCAGCTTTCTTGAGTTTATTCACAGAGCATATTTGGTTCCTTTCTGAGTTACTTTGAGAAAGTAAGTTAAGGCATAGAACCATGAGCCATGCAGCTCGCATTAGAGCTGCTTTTCCTCCTAAGGGCTAATTTGAAAGTTTATCTTCAAGAATCTGCCGTGTCTTCTGAAAGTCTACTGTTTCCATTTCTAACCAAATTTAACTTTATTCGTGTTTTCTTTTTCTCCTTTTTTTTGGTCTTTCCATTACGCAACATTCTTCAAGATGTGGACGAGTGCCTGGAACCAAACGTCTGCACAAATGGTACTTGTTCCAACCTTGAAGGCTCCTACATGTGTTCATGCCACAAGGGCTATAACCCGACTCCAGACCACAAGCACTGTAAAGGTAAATACTGTGATCAAATTTCCCATTTTTATTTGAACTTCATTTAAGAATAGATTAGAGTATCTGGCCTCGGAAAAGGGAACCACACTACCTGCGTTGATTTTGAGTGAGCTGCTGGGAACACATTTTGGTTGGCATCCTTGGGAGTGGCTCCTCATGGTGGTTAAACACAGAGCGTATCTATTTACATAAAGGAAAACAATGTATTTTTAGAGAGTTTCTGTAAACCACAGATCTATTTATTTAAAATCTTTTTTCTGGTTATAAAAGCAATACACGCAGTTGCACAATTCTGTGAATATATTAAAAACCATTGAATTGTACTTTGAATGGAAGAATTGCATAGCATGCGAATTATATCTCAGTAAAATTGCTGTTAAAGAAACCAACATATGCTCATTGTAGAAAATTTAGCAAATATAAAAGATAAAAAAGAAGTAACAATGTCTTATTATCTCATTCATGGGTATTCATATCTCATGGATATTGTATATTATAAATATTATTTCTACGTACAATTTTGTATCCTACTTTTTGTCATTTAATAGTATATAATCATTTTGCATTCCATTAGTAACTCTTTAAAAATGTTTTTAAAGACTTCATAATATTCTAGTGTATTCCATACTAGAATATTCTTGCTGTTCTTTAGGTGATGAACAAACAATTTTTTTCTAACTTGTCATTATTATGTGAAAAAAACGGTAACAGGCCTCTTTTTTTATAAGCCTTTGTCTTAATTCTAGAATTATTTCTTTATGTATAAAAGGGGAATTAATGGGTAAAATGTCCTGAATATTTTTTACTAGTTTGTTTTTTGGTTTTTTAAAATTTATGTATGATAATATATATTTATGAGGTACATAGTGATGTTTTGATACATATAATGTAAAGTGATCTTTTGACAGGAGACCATTAATTTTTAATTTTCAAATACATAAAAATTTTTAATATTTATTTTATATGCTCATTCCCTTTAGTAATTCCCTTAACACTTCTAATTATTAAACTTTTTTATACATTTATTAAACACATATTTCTTCTTTTGTAAATTTCTGTTTATGTCTTTTGTCATTTATCAGGTTTTTCATTTTTTAAATCAATGTATATAAACTGTTTATATATAATGCACGTACAAACCTCTGTACATGTGTATATATATATATTACATATACTTTTTTGTAGGTATAGTGTTGTAATTTGTCTAAGATTTCCCTAATTTTTCTTTTTAAGATTCTTTGTTTTTAAAATTTTAATTTTTTTCAAATTTATGGGTTGTTTCTTTTCTGCTCACTTCCACTACTTTTATACCTAAAAGTATGTTCTGTCAAAGGGGAAGACAGGGAATAAGTGAGATTTTTCTTCTCTCCTAAGTGTCTCAATATTAGTGAAGACACTAGGGTGACAATTAATTTCTCACCATGGTAGGTGAGCAGTAGATGGATACTCTCATGTCCTGTAGACGATGAAGCCTCTGCCATTGGTGGCAGGGAATTTGCAGGCATCTGAATTTGGTGCCTTGCTCCTTTGATACAACACAATACCAGCTACTCCAGTGGAGCATCCAAAGTAGGCACAAATATCTCCATTTTCTCCTAATTCTTTCACTTTTGACCACATCCGCAGCTTTCCTACTGACTTTTTAAGCTGAGTACCTCCTCAGACCAAATTAGACATGAGAATCGTCTGAAAGGTATCATTTCTTCCTCCATACACTGGGTTCATGCTGGATGAGGATCTCAAGCCTTGGAAGTCATTGTTAATCTTTACTTGATTGCTATGTTTAGTTTATTTCCGTATCCTGTCATTTGGTCTTCTTTCTTTCCAATCTGCCTGGCTCTTTTCATCTGCTTATTGCTGAAAACTCTTGTACTGTGTCCTCATCCTTCATATTCCAAACTGATTGATCACGATTATATTCTTAAACTTGCATTCTCTGACTCATCCAAGTTGATGTCACAACTGCCCTGTGAGTATTCCGTGCTTATTTGGCCCCAAGCACTTTCTCAGGCTTATCCCATCTTCTTCCTCGCTGCTCACTGATGTGGCTCACTGTACAACCTTAGGTGGACAATCTCAGATTTCCAGACCTCGTGGCATCCCTGAAATTAGGGAATTGAACTCTCTAAAGGGATACTGCTCAGAGTAGACACATGTTGAGGGAAGCCTTATTACCACTCTCTTGCTCTTGGTCATTGTCATCCCAGCTCAGCCTGCTCCTCTCTGAGAGGTCTCCCTAGATCCCCAGAATTCACACCATCACCATCAGTTGGTGCCACCCTAGGAACACTCATTTCCAATCACTTGTGGCACTCTGCTAGGCTGTTGCAGAAGCTGCTCTTCCTTCCTTCCTTCCTTTCCTCTCACATGTATAAGGGAAACAACATGTTGCAGGTGCTGTGCTTAAAGGCGGATGTTACTGAGAGGCTAGAATCTCTCAAAGAACTTTGACTCATTAGAAGAGATGCAAACCTGCAACAGATAATTATGGATAACAAAATACATTAAAAGGCAGTAAAAAGCTGGGCATAGTGGCTTACGCCTGGAATCTTAGCACTCTGGGAGGCCGAGGCAGGAGGATCACTTGAGGTCAGTAGTTAGAGACCAGCCTGAACAAGAGCAAGAAACCGTCTTTACAAAAAGTAGGAAGTTAGCCGGGCATGGTGGCATGCGCCTGTAGTCCCAGCTGTGCCAGAGGCTGAGACAGGAGGATGACTTGAGCCCAGGAGTTTCAGGTTACAGTGAGCTATGATGACACCACTGTAGTGTAGCCTGAGTGACAGAGCGAGACTCTGTCTCAGAAAAAAAAAAAAGGCAGTGTCGCTGTCTTAACCATGATGAAGGCTGACATCATCATTGATGTCATGTGAATATCATGTACACCTGACATTGTGTGATAACCAGAGCACTTCATTTCTGTGCCCTTCTTTCCAAAAACCCATAATCCTAGTCTAATTATGACAGAAGCATCAGGCAAATACATACTGGGGACATTCTACAGGATTCTGGCCTGTACTCCTTAAGACAGATGAGGTCATGAAAAACAGGGAAAGACTGGGGAGACAAGACAACTAAATGCTATGTGGTACCCTGGATTGGATCCTGTTTCACAAAGATGACATGATTAGAAAAACTCTTGAAATCCAACAAAGTCTAGAGTTCAGTTGTTTTTTAAAAAAGACAGTATATGAGATCCTACCTCTGACACTTAGAGGCTGTGTGAGATTGGATAAATTATAGTTTCTTTCTTCGCTAACCCTCACTTTTCTCATCTGCAAAAAAGGGAACAACAATGGCACCTACTTGAGTTGCTGTGAGGATTGCATGAGATAATGCAGGGACAGATGATGCAGGGAGAATGAGTTAATGCAGGGGCAGAGTGTGACGTGCTGGTGATGGTGGTGTTTGCTAAATGAGAGGCATAAACGAAGTTGTTAAAGCACAAAGTGTGTGACTAATTCTGCTTGTGTGCTTCTGGGAAAGCTTCACAGAGTGTTGCTGTTTGAACTTGGGTCTTAAAATATTGCGTACCAAGGAGAGAAAAACTTGGCAGCCAGAGAAACAGCACATGCCAAAGCTTAGAGGTGGGAATGGGCTCTTGCCTCCACTTGGCATTTAACTTTGCCCTCTACTCTGATTCTAATGGCGTCTCCCCATTACCATCTTGTGCTTTAGAAACCTACATATGCACTAATCGTTCTCCTTACTCCCTGCCAAAGCCTTTCTTTTTCACAATGATGACATCTTTAACTATCTCATAATCTTTTCCCAAACCACATCAGGTCATGGCTGTCAAACTTACCCCAGATCATGAATCTGCCCCTTTTCTAATATCCCAGAAATTCTGACAATCTTACCTTGTTGATAGTCCTAGATATTGACTTCATCTTTATCTCACTAAACATACTGACAACTTTCTTCAGGTTGTAAGTACGTGATCTAATGTATTAATTTGTTACTTGTTTCTCTTGACCTTATTGTATCTGTGTGTTTTAGCATTGTGTGTCCTAAATTTATAAATACCTAGACATAGTCTCTATTTTAATTCTAGACTTGTCACATAATATCTGCAAAATTCCCTTAAATAAATACCTTTCATGAGGAATGATGTTTTCTATTTATCTCTTGGCACAAAAGAAAGAAGACATTTGTCCTGCATGCCTATTTTATTAGAAAGCTTACTTTAGTCTCAGGAATTTTGTCCCTCATCAGAAAAGAAAAATATTTTTATCTCTAGAATTAAGTTGCCTTTGTTCCCTTTGGTTACTTAAAAGACCCAAAGATCACCTTGTTCAAGATAACTGTTGTCTCAAGTTATTCCAAGTGTATGTGTCATGACTTGTAATGAATTACTTCTGACAGTCTTAGCAACATAAATGAGTAACTTATGTAAGATGTCTGGCATACCCTGACAGTACTTGGAATGGAGGGTATTTCCTTACTGCAGACATCTTCACATGGGAATGCTTAATTTGTCGTCTTCTAGGAGAAAGTCAAAAAGAGTCCAAAGCACTAAAAATGTTGTCAGACATTATGTGAGATCCAGCCAGCTACGAGAGCTATTGTTGGTCTTAAGTTCGTGAACTGACATCTCAAGTATTTTATAGAATGTGATGAAAGAAGAATATGATGTCGGCTGATCTTTGCTGCCAGTCACTCCTAAAGCTAATAGACGTAGAGTGTTGGAAAGGTGTTAAAATAACTTTTCAAATGAAATTTCTCTGTGGACAGTCAATAGTTGGAAGCCAGGAATTATTTACAAAGAAAAGAGACTAATAACACAATTGGTGAAACAAATAAAAGTTTGTAGTCAAGTAAAGTAATTACTTTGAAAAATTAAATAAATAAACAAATTCTTGAACTCCACTTACATATAATTTGGGTGAGCAATTTCAGGAAATAGGATAACCTGACACCTTGCTTGTATCAGGATAAATGTCAAAAGGCTAGTGCCTCATAAGAAGTTAAGAAATGCAGCTTTGCTCAGGTAATAGGTGGTTGTCAATAATACTTAAGGGAAAAGGCTGTACAGTTAATTGCATTTTCCTGGGAAAGGCTTTTAGATGCATTTTAAATAATAAGATATTTTTAGAGGAAAACAACAATCATGCATTTATCTTTGGGACATGGTTTCTTTGAAACAAATCCCGCTCATTTTATTTATTGCTTCATTTAGATTAGGGCTCCTTTCTTCCCCTTTGAGTATAGGGTTAGTGTGTTTTGCATCTGTTCCCGTACAACAAACCTGTGATGTAGACGGTGAAGATCAATCCTATCATGTTTTAATGATCATAAACTCTTATAAACTTACTAGCTATTTGGCAAAACATGCTAAGGCTGATCTGTACAGACAAGGCAAGACAGAATTATCTAATTAGGTCAAACCAACATAATGGCCAAACGAAAACATTTGGAAAACTAACACTACTTCTACCAGAAGTGCTCAAGTTATCGATGAAGCTATTCTTTCATTTTAGTTGTGGAACTTTGTTTACATGACATTTTCTTGAACCCTTATTAAGAATTATTATTCTTTCTCAGTCAGTAGCTTTATCTTCAGTCAAGGCATTTTTTAAAATCCTCACTTATCGCTTTCGCCTTTGGTATTCCAGCAGTCATCATAATGCTACCATTTTTCTTGGCTTTCCTAATTTCTTTGCAAATGAGCTCAGTGTTCTTTAAGGCAACTGCTTGACCCAATAGTTCAACTTCTTCTAAATAAAGTAGAAATGTCTGTGTCCTTCCAGAACTGCCTGTGTTTTGATTTTGTTTTTCAAATTCATGGTAGAGTTTTACTTCTGCCTTCTTTCATGCAACTCTACACATCTACAAACTGGTAGCTGTTATTTTGTGCTTCAGGTTTTGCCTTCTGTTTTCTACTCTGAAATATTTCACATTGTTTTTCTGCTGTATCCAAAATATGAGAGAGAGAAATAATGAAGAGCTTGACGTTATATTATAAGTAGCTTTTACTTATAAATTTATTGTGTATTTGTAATTATTTCTGTTCTGCATATAAGCATCCTGAAGTTGATACAAGGAAGGTTGGTGGATTGATACATCCTGAAGTTCATAGTGCCTCATATAAGAAATACTATTATTTTTGTAACAACCTCTGAATACATTGCAGGGAGCACTGCATTGTCCTGGGTAATCTCTTTTTCAAAGCAATTGTCATTGTTGTGTTTGCAGATATTGATGAATGTCAGCAAGGGAACCTGTGCATAAATGGGCAGTGCAAAAATACTGAGGGCTCCTTCAGGTGCACCTGTGGGCAGGGGTACCAGCTGTCGGCAGCTAAAGACCAGTGCGAAGGTAAGAGTATGGCAACGTGACTACTGAGATTTCAGCCTAAAGCACCTGGTCTGGAAAAATATACGCTCAATCAAGTGAGTGTGCCTTTTAGAAATTACCTAGGTGATTGCTTTATAGTGCCAGAAAGCCAGGGATTTAAACATATGTTAGGAAAGTCAATAAAACAAGAAGGAAGGAGAGTTAAATTTGAAAAATATGGCAGTAGTGATCAGTTGCTAGGCATTAATATTAGGAAGAAAAATTATTGCTCTCTGTATAATTCTTTACTACAGAAAGTAATTTCCATTTAAACATTTAAATTCATTTAAAGATTTTACATACTGGGATTTCAGGAATTAGAAGGTCATTATATTGGGTTGATATTATGTTATGGAATGTTAATAAACTTAGTTTTTCTGTCTATTTAGCTTTTTAAAACTTTTGCCTTTTTATAAAATCACTAAAAAGGACTTTTCAGTAAAACTGAAACAGTGTCCTCCTTATATTAAGAAATAAAGTTTGCAAAATATGTCCTGTTCTTACTGGTAATAGGATTGTGGACTTGGTGGGGTGGACCTTAGACTTTTTAAAGAAAATATTTCACCGACATCACACAGAAATACTTCACTTCCCAGTAAGGATGTGCTTCCTGACCTTGAGGATATATGATATCACCTGTGACAAGCACAAGTGTCCAGAGTTCTTGAAAGGAAACATCATTTCTTATTTAAGAACATAATCCACACTATATAAGACCAATTATTTTATCATAAGGAAACAAATAATATCCATGTCTGTATGTACATTTTGAATACTTAATGGGCAAAAAATCTAAGATAGTGTTATAAAAGCGACAAGATATGATGGTAATTACAAAGGCATCTGTAAACATTATCATAACGCTCCCCAGGTATCCCTTTCTAGAATATTACAGTACTTAATCTAGAAGTGGAGAATGATAAATACACACAAGCACATGCTCATATACAGATAAATTACACAACTTTTTCTAGATTTTATGAGTCCCTCTCAAAGTTTTTATACTTTATGACTCCTAACCTCAGTCACCAAGCATTTAATGAATACTTGCATAAAAAATACAAATGAATGGATAATAAGAGGTCTACACATGATACAAGAAGGCTACTGTATTCAAAGTCCTTTACTTTGAAAAGCTTGTGGTACTACTGTCAAAGATAATCAGATACAGCTGGAACCACCTACCTGATGATCACCATGCCAGGTGTTGAATACTATGACAGCCAAATTGACGCGACGATCAGAGTGGGGGAGAGTAATCGTACAGGGTCCCTGTGGGAACTGATATGTGTGTTAAATCTTATAGAATCACATTGACAATAGGCGAATGCTCTCAACCATTATAAAGAAAGTCCATCAAAAAACAACATGAATTGAATGCCTGCTAGGTCATCTAAGGAGTAATAAAGGGTTTGGTTGACATACTCCCTGCCTTCAGGAAACTTAAAATCCAATCATGAGGGTAAAATAATTAAATGCATGCAATATATGATGTGCCGCTTATGTGTGGATATAATACATGTCTGTGCGTGAGCCTGAACTCAGGATTGTACAGAACAATCTGTAGGGAGGCAGAAGGAGAGGCATAGCAAACTTTTTCTGTAAAGGGCCAGATAGTAAATGAATATGTTTTCCAATAAAACATTATTCACAATAATTAGCAGTAGGGTGGATTCGGCCTGTGATCTATAGTTTGCTGACCCTTGGCTTAAGTGCTTTTAAATTCAGTGTTGAAGTTATAAAAGAAATCCAAGATGCTTAGGTTGGGTTTACAGATTACAGAAAAGTATTTTCCACTCATCAGTGAACAGTGGGATTAGTATGTTCTAGCCCATTGGTTAAATTTTTAAGTTTACCTGGATTTTTCCTACTGGGAAAACAGACCTTTTAATAGAGGTCTATTTAAGTCACATGATGAAAATGCTGAATTAATTATAAGCCAGATAAGTTATAGACCTCCTTTATATGAATGATTGAAAATAGTTTTGAAGCACTGCTTCTACAGTTTCTTTGTGCTTCCTTGCTCGTAGATATCGATGAATGCCAGCACCGTCATCTCTGCACTCACGGGCAGTGCAGGAACACAGAGGGCTCTTTCCAGTGTGTGTGTGACCAGGGTTACAGAGCATCCGCGCTTGGAGACTACTGTGAAGGTAAGAATTGTGTCTGGTTTTGCAATCATAAAATGCCAGGATCAGAGGGAAATCTGAACATCATCTCAGCCTCTGTCCCTGAGCCCAACCTGATGACTTTACAGTGAGAATGTTACATCCCTGCCAAGTATTTTGTCCATGGTCGCACAAATAATGCCAAGAAGGGAGTAGAATCCAGGCTTTCTTTGTACTGATCGGAGCTGTCTTTTAGAATTGTGCCAGCCAAAGGTGTAAAGAATCAGTTTAACTTTACTAGCTATGGATGGTTTATCCTGGATGCGTAGTTCTGAACTATAACTAACACCTTATTTATGCAGGACCAACTTGCAAATGTTCCAAATAAGTAAATACAGCTTAACTTTGCAGATAACTGGAAGGTTTTTAAGAGCCAAACTTTAATTCAATTTTGAGCTTTTTGCATAAAATGTTTCTAAAAGATACTCCGCATGTAGAGCGCTGTGGGGTTGTTAACCCCTTCCACTACCTGCCACGGCTGAGGACCTGCCTGCAGTCCTGTGTACAGAGAGGGGAATGTTTTCTCCCAGCGTGCTGCTTTCTTCCCTTTGCCACCAGCCTGTCACTTGTGAACTTTCTGTATCCAGTGTCCACCCAAGCAACAATTTTCTTTTTAGTTCACCTCTTTTGCTCCATTTAGAGCCTATCAGTTGTGAAACTGGAATTGTGAGCATTGGCAGGGTTGTGCCTCACATGCACAGTCAAAATTTTTGAGGGAGCGTCTGAACCCACCTTTGGGAGAAGCGGTGAGCTTTTTAGGGAATGGTTTTGTGGCACATATTTCAAAGGTCTCAAATCCTGTTTCATTCCCAGTCCAACTGGTTGGAAAGATCCATCGTAGTTTATAGCATCCTGCATTTCTGACCAGACAACTCGGCACAGCAGTTCAAAGTGGCTGAGTAGCCATGCCTGCTGCTGCTGGGAATGTGAAATGACCCAGCTCTTCGGGAGGGCAATTGTGACAGAGTTTCAAAGGTCTTAAAATATATACAGTTCATGAATCCGTAAATCAACTTCTGGGATTTTATCCGAAGGTGATAATGTTCCTCAACGGGTTAATAACACCAATGAAAAGTTGTAATCAATATACCTGTTGAAAAATAGGGAAATGGTCAGATAAGTGATAAATAAATATAATAAGATATGATTATGTCTGAAAAAGCATGTTTGGGGAACTCTAAAGTATGAGTAAATGTTAATGACACGACATAGTGGCGTTCCGAGGCAGAAGGGGCAGTCGTGTTGGGGAGAACCAGTCATGGAAGACTCCATTCTAGAACTAAGTAGGTGGTAAGGTATATATGATAAGGAGCTGAAAACCTAAACTGACCACCAGTGTCTCTTCTGCCCTGATTCCTGGCCAAGCCAAGAAGGTAACCAGGCTGTTGATGAAGTCTCGGGGAGTTAATATTCATCAGAGGGCGTGTTCCTCTGGTTTGGCTGTTTTCCTGTGTAACTGTCTTAAGAGAAGTCTAAGGTTTTTATTCTAAAAATATCCATTACAGGCTGGGCGTGGTGGCTCACGCCTGTAATCCTAGCACTCTGGGAGGCCGAGGCGGGTGGATCGCTCGAGGTCAGGAGTTCGAGACCAGCCCGAGCAAGAGCGAGACCCCGTCTCTACTAAAAAAAAATAGAAAGAAATTATCTGGACAACTAAAAATATATATATAGAAAAAATTAGCTGGGCATGGTGGCGCATGCCTGAAGTCCCAGCTACTCAGGAGGCTGAGGCAGGAGGATCGCTTGAGCCCACGAGTTTGAGGTTGCTGTAAGCTAGGCTGACGCCACGGCGCTCTAGCCCAGGCAACAGAGTGAGACTCTGTCTCAAAAAAATAAATAAATAAATAACAATATCCATTACATGAAAAATCAAACAAAAACTTTTTAGCCAACTTGTTCCTCATTACTGACATATATGTTTCTAAGATACAATTATGTTCCATAAGAAAGCTTCGTTTGGAATATGTAATCAGGCCTCCTCTGAAAGTCGGGACTAATTTCCCTCGTGTTCTGGGTTATAAATAGGACTGGAGTCCATCCAACTGATTCAGAGTTCCCTTTGAAACTATGTTAGCACTTCGGCCTGCTAATTCCCAGCTAGTTCTGTTTTTGACCCTCTCCAGTGGTATTTAGCCACAATTAACTGAGCTGTGACTGTTTACATGCCTCTCACAGCTGTGGGAGGAAGAGCCATCTTTCTTGTTGGCTTTTATGTTTACATGTGTAATTTTCCTCTAATAACTCTGGCAAAGACCTTGTTTTCTTATGGCATTATCCTGTAATCCTGGCCTCCGCATAGAGTCACAATCCCACGTGGTGTGCTCTTCTCTGCGGGCCGCTTATCCTGCATGCTCAGTAACCCTCAGTCTGTGATGATGGGGCGGCCTCACTTGTCCCGGTTCTTAGAGGTCTCGGGCATCTCAGCCTTCAGAGTCTCTGCCTCTGGCTTGTTCCCTCCCAAGCACAATCTTTAATCCCGTGCCTACCTTAACCTTTCCTCAGCCCTTCACTGAGGTTGCTCCCTGAAAGTCCCTTACAAAGCCCAAGAAGACAACTCATTACTTACTCTGTCTTCCTGTAGCCCTTCGTTCTTGGTCATTTCTTTGTGGACAAAATCAGAAAAGGTGGGGAGACATGATAGCATTTCTGTCCTTCTGATATTTCTTTCCAAATTGGAGTCATTCATTTATTCATTTATATATTTGTTCAAATATTTATTTAGTGCCAGATTTGTGCCAGGCGCTGTTCTAGGCACGGTGCATACAGCAATAAACCAAACAGAAATTCCTGCCCTCATGGAGCTTACATTCTAGTGAGAGAGATAACAATAAACATGCTGAATAAGTAAAATATATAGTTTGTAAAATGGCAATAAATGTTACAGAGAAAAATAAAGTGGGGTAGATGAGAAGTACTGAAGGAGGGTGGTGATTTTAAATAAGGACACAAGTAGAGGCTGCCCTGAGACAATGACATTTGATTATTTATGGGAAGAGCATTCCATTCAAAGGAATGGCAGATGCAAAGGCCCAGGGGCAGGCTTTGTCCATATGAGGCGCTCTACATGTGCACTTTCAGCTTTTGATGCCTGCAATGAACATTCAAAGGAAGATATCTGAAAGGCAGTTTGTACCCTTGCATTTGGAATTCAGGGGAGATTTCCGGACTGGGAGTCATCAGCACATAGGTAGTATTTAAAGCCGTGAAATTGGGTCACCAAAGGAGTGAATGTAGTTAGAAAAATGGGGCCCGGGCACTCCAAGATTTGGAAGTAAGGAAATAAGTTGGAACCAGCAAAGGGGATTGAGAAAAAAGTGGCAGACGAGGAAGGAGGAAAACCAGAATCCCAGAGAAGAAAGTGTTTCACGGAGGAGGAAGCACTGTGTCAAACAGTGCTGCTAGGTAAGAGGAGGACCAAAAATTAACTTGGGATTTTTAGTAAGGTAGAGGTCTTTGATGACCTTGACAAGCTCCATCTTGGTAGAGGAGTGACCAGGATTCGCCCTTGTTTTCCTTAAAAACCTGTCTTAAATCCTAGGAGGAATCTGTCTTTTCATACCACCCCCTGTGGTGGTGCAAAATAGTCTCTTGTTGGGCTCCCTTAATGTTTAACCTACTCTTTTTTGCTCTGAACGTTATGATAAAGATCTTGCAAAAAATTTTTAAACTAAACCTTACTGTAATATAAAGCACAGAGTTTTTAAATGTATATAATTATTTATAAACACTTAATGTGTTTTTCCCTTACGTTCAGCATTTCTCTTAGATTTTGGAAAATGAATAAAAATCACATTACTTTTTTTTGAAACAGAATCTTGCTTGGTCACCCCAGGTAGAGTGCAGTGGCATCATAGCTCACTGCAACTTCAAACTCCTGGGCTCAAGCTATCCTTGTACCTCAGCCTCCCGAGTAGCAGGGACAACAGGCATGCGCCACTGCGCCCAGCTAATTTTTTTTTTTTTTTTTTTTTTTTTTTAGTAGAGACGGTCTTGCTCTTGTTCAGGCTGGTCTCAAACTCCTGAGTTCAAGTGATCCTCCTGCCTCAGCCTCCCAGAGTGTTAGTATTACAGGCGTGAGCCACTGCACCTGGCCTTACATTACTCTAAAGTAGTATGAATAGAGCTAACACGCTTCCATTATGCTGAGGCAAACATCTAGGTTATGGAACATTTTTCTTGTTGCTAAAATTCTTATTCTCAGGATTCTCCTGGATCTTTTTCAAATTGACATTTTTTACAAAAAGCCAATGATCAAATATGATTCTTCTCACTTTATCTCCATTTCCTACAGAGCAAAGAAAGAAAGGTGAATCTGAAAACTGATCCTCTACTGTACATCCATTAGAATAGTTGTGGAACTATTAGAATAAATATGGAACATTTGGATCCCTCACACTGCCATTGGAGGTGTAAATGGTCCAGCCTCTTTAGAAAATAGTTTTTTCAAAACTTAAACAGAGACTTACTGTATGACCCCGGCATTCTTTGCCTACGTGTTTACTCAAGGGAAATGAAAGCATATGTTCACACAAAGCCTCACACATGAATGTTTATAGAAACTTCATTCATGATGGCCAAAATGGAAATAACCCCAAATGCTTATTGAACGGTGAATGGGTGAGCAAATTGTGGTGTATTCGTACAATGGAATACTACTCAGCAATAAGGAGGAGAGAACTATTGATGCGCACAACTTGGATGAATCTCAAAAATGTTATGGCAGAAGCCAAATACAAACGGAATAAAAGGGAAGCTGGGGGTGATGGAAATGCCTATACCATGACTGTGGTGGTGGTCACAAGGATGTGTACACGTTTGTCAAAATTCACTGAGCTGGACTCTTAAAATAGATGAATTTATTGTATATAAATCATACTTCAGTGAAGTTGGAAAAACACATTAGAGAAAAAGCGATAATCTGCTTCAGTGGAGACAAGGTCACGTCAGCTATGTTTTATGTTTTAGGGTCAGTATTCGGAGAACATTTTAATTCTGAGTGAACACTCATCATCATCACTTGTTTTTGTTTTGATAGAATGAAGCGATAAGGCGCTCTCTTGTTTCTCTTTTGTTTGCTGTGTGAACGGTACAGAATCCAGTTAACTGGCTGATTGGGTTCTATGAGGAAACTTTAATTCGGTGTCACCATATTGGCACCAGACAGTGGGGAGTGTAAGAGAGACCGCAGCAGTCCCCAGGTTCACTTCTTCCTGGCATCTCACATGTATTTCAGCAGCAATTATAATTATTTGCAAGAAATGCCATTAAATGCCAAATTCTGAGCAAACAAGGTTTTTGTTGCTTAGCTTTCTTCAATGTTAATAGTTTAAATCCTGCGCAGACACAACAGAAGAGGGACTCATGGAGTGTGTGAGGAATAATGAGCCCTGACGAGGAGTAAATGTGGTAATAAACAGCCCTCGAGAAAGATCTGCCCAACATTCGCACAGTGAGGGCGTCATTGATTGTCTCACATTCTCACAGTCAAAACTCGTTATCGGTTATGGATACCACTTTTAGCTGCACATATGCTATAAAGATATGCATTTTTAAAAATCCAGGCAAAACCTGTTTGTGATAGTTGCTGAGTAAGTGACGTCAGCTAGGCGTTTGATTTTGCTGTTTTGCCTTCATCCAGAAGTGCCTCTTCCTCTCCCTCCTCTGTTCTCTACCCTGCTGTCCAGACTCCAAGTAGAATACGTTTCCTCTGTTACATGAAGCCTCTTTTGACCTTTATGATATCTTTTCTCTAAATTCATATGACCGCTACAGTTGATACTATTCTTTTATCAAATAATTATATTTTGTGACAGTTCTTAAGTTAAATTGTTTTGGATTTATAAAACAATTTAATATCTTATGTGTTTATTTTTATTAATACAATATAGTTTGTTTTTTTGAATAAACATTGTCCTTTGGGGGCAAAGGCCATGCCAAAAACTTTTAAATCTTTCCTATAATGCATAATAGGAAATATTTATATATAAAATATGTGATGTAATATATATAATATAAATTACATATATGATATAATGCATGTATAAATAGATCAAGCATGTTAGGTATGTTCTAGATATACTTGACAATATGTATTTTTGAAATATTTTTATTCTCTGTCATCACCAAGAACATAGCCAAGTAGATTGTTTGTTATAGAATTTTGACTTCTCCTCTTCCATTTAATTTCATTTGATGTTTAAAACTTCCCTTTATTGTTCAAAGCTGAAATCCTTTCAAAATGTTTCATTTTTTAAAAATTCTCAAAGTTAAAAAATACCGCCATGCATTTAAGATTATGCATTATAAATGATATAAAAATAATGCACCTTTATGTGATAAGAAAAAGCATCTAGTTTTCTAATATATAGTTTATTTAGCCTTTCAAAATTTTTAAATTGGTTTGTAGACATCAACGAATGCTTGGAGGACAATAGTGTTTGCCAGAGAGGAGACTGCATTAATACTGAAGGCTCGTATGATTGTACCTGTCCAGATGGATTCCAGCTAAATGACAATAAAGGATGTCAAGGTACTTCTCTTTTTTTTCTTTTTTTTAGTCATTATTTATATAATTCTTTAATTCTGTAATGCTTCCTGATGATAGTATGTGGTTTTGCCACTTGATTTATATATAAATAACCTATGTCAATTTGCATTATTAAAATATCTTCCTTGGGTCTGCATCAAGTGTGGGAAGGCTTTGTCCGGCATCGTGTCATCGGAAACTCACACATGTCAGAACTGTGTCCTTGCTGTGCATGGTTCTGTGCTGAGATCACCTGCACTTTGCTCTCCTTCCATACACCAGCCTTGGTACTGGATTCTAAATTACCTTTCCAGCCTTCTTATGTCCCACAGGCATATTTTATTTTGTCCCATAGTCGATATGTACCTGTCCTTGTCCCGATCCCTGTTTTTATCCGGTACCCACCATTGCTTTTTTTCCTTCCTAAAAAAACTTCACTAATAATTTGGTCAAAATTATGAAGGATAAGGTTTTATATTTTTTCAAAGTGCTCTCACGTTTAGTCTCCCAAACAGTATGGTGGACACAGATACTAGGAAGAACACAGTCACACAACACAGGTACTAGTAAGAACAATCTCAACAACAGCTTTAATTGAGCTTCCTCAGTGTGCTGAGTACTGTAGGTATCTCTCAGTTCTTACAGCAACTTAAGAGCTAATTTTTCGTACATTCACTTTGTGCATGACTAACTGAGGCTCCAAAAAGTTAATTAACATGCTCCTCTCTCACGCGTGGTGGAGTTGAGATTTGAACTCAGGATCTTTTCCAACTATTCTTCCCTACATAGCCACACCAATTATTGTTATATTTATAGTCAAAAGAAAGATGACAGTAAAATTAAGTGATTTTTCTCACAGGATAACGCATCGAGTCGTTTTGACACTGTGGCTAAAAAATTAGGTTGTCTAGATTCTGTGTCCCAACATTTTTAACTACACCTGCCTGCCCCACAAGTTTCCTGAATGTATTAGTCCTGATAAATCTATGCCTATATTTTCCATTGAAAACTCACACATATATTTACCTTTACATCTATTTATTCTGATACTTGGATAAGTGTTATTTTTTTCTTATTGTTCCTCTGTCATTATGGAGCTGTGTGGAATATCCCAAGATACAAATAAATAAAAGATTGTTGGAGTTATTCTTTACCCACTGTTACTGAACATATATGACTTTTTTATTCAGAATTGTCATAAATTATATCTCCTCTTACATGTTCCAAATAATATTCTTGAAGGAGAAGACAGTGTCTGCTCTCTAAGATATGGCACTGGCATAGTATTATACCATATATCTGTATCAGCGTCCACACCCCACTGTGTGTCATAGAGATATGAAAGACCAGGGACCTTTGCCTCAAGGCTTCTAAAAATTAATTCCATTACTGATCCCAAGATTTAAATATACTGCTATGTACCTCATTTGATATCATGTGTTTATTTGCCCTCATAAAGCAATAAAGTGAATTTAAATTTTTCAGTTTTTCTAATGCAGGAATTAAATGTGCTTGGATTTAATGTAGTAGAAGAGGAACATTCGAATTATAAATAAATGTGCTTGGATTTAATGCAGTAGAGAAGGAACATTTGAATTATAAATTTATGTGAGAATATTTCCACTTGGGAAGTTTACATTTTAACAAAATGAATCTTGATTCATATAAAAATACCAAGAGATGAAAAAAGAAGAAGAAGAAAAAAAACTAAACGTGAATCCTGTTTTTATTACATGCTTTTTGGCTTAAAAGCAATATTTTCTTTTCTAATTCCTCTTTTGTCATGATTTCTTTTGGCGGAATAAAGGCAAAACCCAAGTTTTAGTATGAATGGACCAAGGTTTCATGTTGCACATTTTATAACTTCTAGAATTAAATCACATGGAACTAATTTAGTCATCTGATTCATTAATTGCACTACTATATTCTCTCAATACATAAAATTTGTGTCTGTGGTTTGATATCAGCTCTCAAGTATGTGAATGCCCCAAGCATATGGGGGTTTATTGACTATCAATCACTATGAAATTGACTTCATTCTCTGTCACACTTATTCCTGTTTTCCAGAATAAATGAATATGCCTATTTGAAAAATGTAACTCCAAATAAATGAAAAGCATTTGTGAAGCAAGTCTTAGAACTGTTTAAGGAATAGTGTCTATGAATTTGTTTCATCACTTTCCTTCTCCTATCAGAGGCTGTTTGTGATCACATATATACTCACCTTGCTTTGAATTCTCTCTTCTCACTCTGTCACTGAAGGCAGCTTTGTGATCTTTCACCCTGCCAGCAGTGACTAGCCTACTTTTCTCCAATCCCATGATCATGTCAGCATTCTGTAGATAGGTGTTGATTTCACAGTTCAATTCTGAAAATGTAACTGATGGCAACGCTAATAACCATGGACATGTTTGAGTAACAATGTGTGATAGGCATAACCTTTAAACCTTACTTAATATTCTGAAGATAGCTTCAGATACAGTAAGGCATTTTTGATTGGAAGTGTAAGATTCTCTTCCCCCTGCAAAACTAATGAGGATATACAGACAGTATGGACTTTCCATGTTAATCGTCTGTTTAGGAACGTGGCAGGATACATTTGAGATTCAAAACACAGTTCAGTTTCACGTTTTGACTTACACATGCCAAATTGTGAATTTCTGTGGAATCTCGGACCCATGAAAGAAGCCCAATTTAAATATAGTCTGGCTTTCAGCTCTGAGTTACTAGCAACATAGTTTAGAAATGCCTCAATAAGTACAGTCCAAATTGAATACATATGTTTCTCTAGTTCCAGATATTCATGTTGTTCTTTCTTAGCAGTTTCCTGGAAAAAAGTCTGGGAATTCATCTTCAGTTCCTGTCATCAAACTTTTTAGACAATTATTTGTTAATCGGTGACTTGCTTTGACGCAAGGAGTTTATGCACCTTATTCCCTATGCAAAGTTGCAAAGCAGGTAGCTTTTAAGGGACCACATTGAGGCATAAGATAAAATAAAAAGGAGGTCTTGGATAGCTGCTAAGGCTTCACAAGATGCATGTGGATTTTGGGCTTGCGCCCCAGGCCAGTGGAACTTTATGGCACCTTCTTGCCCGGATATCAGTAATTTTATAAAAGAAGTAAAGAATTTCACAGAGTGAAATCATATTGGGAAATAGACAAGTAGAAAATGATTCATTGATCTTCCTTGAAATAGCTGAAAATTAGGGACACTAACAAGAATGGGAGGATTATTAAGAAAATATGAGTAATTCCTACTTGGTTTCTTATTTTGGTTCAGCAATGCATAGGCCAAATAGTCTGAATTATGTGGCAGATGGAAGGGTAAAGAGTTCAGGATTACTAAAGAGAGGTGGATAAATCAATAATTGCCAAAATTTCCATTGCGTAATAAAATCAAGTCAAAAAGAAGAGCCCCAGGAGATCGTGGTTGCAGGGAAGTGGTGACTTTATTGAGGACCACACAGCTGGTGGCTCAGCATGTTCTAGAGGTCACGAGGAAGAGCTCGTAATCTGTACCTGTCCCCTGTTCCTGTTAAGTTTGCAGTGTTTGTGTGGGTTCCTGTATTGAGGAACTCTTCAGTAAGAGCTAAAGGAGGCCTCGGAGACTTCAGGAAGATAGGAAAATGACCTGGGTGGGGCTACTGCCTGGATGGTACTAAAGACGTGATCATTTTTATGACCCTAATTAACCAACAGAACCTTAACCTACCACTGATAAGTTAGTAGAGAATGAACATAACTGAGAAATTTTGTGATGGACAAACATTCCTAAGACACTGTCAACTAGGAGTTAGGAACTCAGAGTTAAAATATGCAGTTCTTCTCAAGGAGCAATCAGTGTAATGAGGGACAGATGAGTGGACCAACAATTAGTCAGCTGGGTGTATCAGCACCATTGTGAATAGGTGAACCATTCTCCAGGTTTCTTATGTTGTCATCTTGGGCACTGTTAGCCAGCATAATTAGAACTGGTGTGAAAGACTGTTTCACCTACACTAAATATTCTGTATGTTGTCAGTGTTTAGGAGTGCCTCATGACCCTGGCCACAGGGAGCAGAATTACCCACATCGAGGACAAGCTGAGCATAAGATGGTCAACACAAGTTTAACTACTGCACGATCTGTTCATGAGTCTTCATAATAGTAGCTACCACTTTTTGACCCTTAGTTGTATGTTAGGCATTGCAGTAAGCACTTTATCCTCCTTCACTAATTTCATCATCACAAAGCCATGCAAACATGAACTTCCTTGGTCTAAAAGACCTTCTTTTACTTTTATTTCTCTTTCTCATTTTCAATGAGATATAAACTGGAGCATATTTCATGTATATATTTATACATTTGTGAAGTGGCATTTCTGAGAAAAATATAAATAAGTAAGACACGTCCAGCTTTGCCCTTAAGCAACCCACATCGTAGGGACGGACAGGCAGGGACGTAACAAGGTACTACCGGCTGTAACAGGGTCGTGTGCATGGTGTGGGAGAGGACAAAGGAAGACACAGCTTTCTCACCAATGAAGAATATTTCTTAGAGTCGTTCATTCAATTAGAGTGTTCCTCAACCCTCCAATATGTCTAAAATAGGGGTAGCTTGGAGTTGAACCTATGAAATTGCTGTTTTTGTAGGTCAGAAATGGTTGAACATTGGCTATTTCATGAGTCAACCTGAATAGTTTTCCTCTCATGACAGGTTCAACTTGTCTTGTGGTCTGTTATCTGGACAAATGGTACAGTATTGCCACAACATAAATATCCAGCCATTTTGTAATAGATTTTCTTCACTGTATGTCTGATAGCATATGAAAACAAAACATATTTTTTCCCAGTATTTGAAACTCTCTTTTAAATTCCAGATATTAATGAATGTGAACAGCCAGGGCTCTGTGGTCCTCATGGGGAATGTCTAAACACAGACGGTTCTTTTCACTGTGTCTGCGAACAGGGTTTCTCACTCTCTGCAGATGGCCGTACGTGTGAAGGTAAGATAAACCGTAAGGAATCATGTAGTCATTGTGTGATAAAGCAGAGAGGAGATTGCTCTCTATTTAAACAGGCAAAGACTTTAAGACACTAAGAGGTACTCATAATTCAAGGCTTCAGAGCATGTATGCTTCAAGGTGACTCATCCCTGAAAGCAGAGCTCAGGGGTTGCTGGGATTTACAAATAGGATAACCTAAGGTTTGATGGTGAAAATTCTCACAGACGCTTCCACTGCTGGTACTGAATTAATGAGTCAAAATGTGCAGGGACTGATGACTTTAAACCTGAAGGAAAACTGTGGCAACTTCCCTGTTATAACCCAAGACTCTGCCTGTTTTGATTGTGCTTCCTGGAGATCATCTTGATCATCCTGTTTCTAAAAAATAATGTCTTGCTTGATTGCTCTGTATTATTGTGAATAGAGATTTTCTAGAATTAATTCCCTTAATATCCTTGTTTCTAAGCCAGTATATTTACCTATCAGTATTTATTATCCCCTAAGAGCTAATTAAGTTATTAGGCATTAAGATACCACTGTTGGCTTCCTGTTTGCAACCTCTGTATGTTTGCCGGGATACAGCACTGGTTATTTTGATAAGATTTGTGTTCTTGGTGACTATTATAGTTTGATAAATTGAGGAATAATTTATCTGAACCATTTTAAACGTAAACTGAGAAGATTCTCCTTAATTATCATTTCAGTTCATCTCTTTGGGAATCTAGGTTATTGAAACTCAGCTATATTTTGAAGAAATAAATCACAAAATTTCTGTTCTGGGTCTAAGATAGAACCCAGATTTGTTGCTCTAAAAAATAGTGCAACAGGAGGTGTCTGCTGTCCTTGCTAGTACCACAATGGAACCAAGCCGAGGCCCAGCAACCAGGTTCATCTGAAACTAATTATTATGTTGGGAGGATTAAACTGATTTTATAAAAAGCCAGAGATTGTTGAACTTGCTCTCCTGCTGAGCAGACAAAACATGGATGCCAGATTCGGCTTCAAGTGGAAAAGACATAGTGCAGGGTAGGGTTTGAGCAAACAGATTGAGGGGTTTGGAAGGGATCAGAAGTTGGGAAATGGAGAAAAGCATCATAATAATGTGGGTGATGAGAGATTTACAAGGAATCCACACTTCAGTGGTTCGAGATTTCTGTTAATTTTATATTTAGAGCTCTGAGCCTAAAGCTTTCAGAAAGGACACTGTGTGAATGCGTACACTCTTCGGAAGAGATTATAGTATTTCCCAGCTGACGAATAGGGTGCTAGTCCATCTAAGTCACTGATGAAACAGATCTGCAGAATCCCTGAATTCCAGAAAGATGCAGCTGTGTTTCCTTGGTTAGCTCTCAATCATGGATGGTAAAGGCTGCCTTCACTGAAAAATGGTCCAAGGTATAACTGCTGATAAAAACATAAGTCAACTCATGTGCTTACTGGTCAAAGCTATTATTCCGGAAGAATATACCAAATATATAAATATATTCACATTTATTTTGTCTTTTGTACTTGGTACTTTTTATTTAATCCTGTACCTTTTTTAACACTGATTTCTGCAATTTGAGAGTTACATAATCACTGTAATTTAGTTGCAGCTCTAATTTGTTGGTCATTTACTTGGCAAAAACTTGAATTTAAAAATGTGTTCTTAGAAAACTTGTAGTGCTTTGTAAATTACCGTACTCATTGAGTATACTCTCTTTGACACTTGGTCCATGCTTTCTTACTCCAGAAACTGGACAATTTTACAAGTAAGAAAACAGGCAATTTAGAACATAATGTTGATATATGGGCATATAAGTAGAAATCTCCCTAATTATTAGGTATGTTGTTCTCTTTCTAGAATAAGTTCTGCAAGGATTTTATTTTTTATGGGCTTAATCCAATATATATATTAAATTAGTTCAAATTTTCTTTTGT
Organism: Propithecus coquereli; assembly: GCF_000956105.1. Taxonomy (NCBI): domain Eukaryota; kingdom Metazoa; phylum Chordata; class Mammalia; order Primates; family Indriidae; genus Propithecus; species Propithecus coquereli. The sequence goes on from NW_012149618.1 coordinate 8,571,742, forward strand.
TGGACTTAGTCTGAAACTTATGGCAGTAGCACTACATCCTGATTCTACCGTTGGCTGTGGTGTAGGACAGAGCCAGCTCACGTGATCAGGATTTAGAATGAAGCTTACATGTGGCTGGGATTCAGCAATGGAGCCGATGTGCACAGTATTTGAATTCGCAGTGAGAAGTGGCTGGCACTCTTATCTTATGCCCATTCACCAGCTTCCTTGTGAACCTCTGTTAAAGCAGCTGACACATGCTGACCCTAGACCTACCCTGCTGTAACCAGGGCTAATGAACCTCACATAGCTAAAGGAAGGAGGGCCCTTCCCTGATTTCCCGTGGCTTGGAGAGTTGTCAGCATCTGCTTGTAGTTATGAAGCACAGTGGAGAGGCAAACTCTGTAAACATGAATTATCTTAAGCAGCACAGCAGGCTCTGTAGAAATAAAAATGGCACCACCGGCTCCTTCCTTTCCCTTACCTGTACAGGTTGAGTATCCCTCATCTGAAAATCCAAAATGCCCGCAAATCTGAAACTTTTTGAGTGCCGATGTCATGCTCAAAGGAAATGCTTATTGGAGCATTTCAGATTTTGGATTTTTGGATTAGGAATGCTCAACAGGTGAGTATTACACAAATATTTCAAAATCTAAAAAAAATAATAAAATAAAAAAACTCCAAATCTGAAGCACGCCTAGTCCCAAGCATTTTGGATAAGGGATACTCAACCTGTATGTGGTGATCTGGGAACACATTCCTGGGAGAGGAAGGAGAAACACCTTGGTTCTCCCACATGAGAAAAAGAACAGTATTATTCGAAGTTCAAGTGGAGTGGGAAGTAGGTGGTGGCTGAGCAGCTATTTGTCATTCATTCATTCACCTACCAAATGCTTACCAAGTGCCTGTCCGTGCCAGGCACCGTTCCGAGGGCAGAACACACATAGTTCTTGTCTGCGTGGAGCCTGCATGCCAGTACGGGAATTGGGAATAAATAAGCAAATAGTACATATAGGATACATTAAGTGTTTATACTTAAATGACATGACACAGGTACACTTTATGGATATACGTACATGCAGAGTGGGACGTGCCGTGTTTAATGTAATGTGCAGGTGATTCTTCCCAAATCCTAGACTTGGATGTCAGAAAGTTGCAGGGGAGCAGGACCCTTTGGGTCAGCTTCTTCCTCTATACTCCCCTTTCCTCTCTCTTGTCGTTCATCTCCTGCCACCTTCTTTTCATCTTACAGCCACAGCTTGTATCTTGTATATAAAAACAAAAGAAACGTTTTATTTCCTTCACTCACTCACTGTTTTATATCCCATTTTACCATGTCCATTTGTTTCAGAGAAATCCACAATTCCTTTTCTCTTTTACTTTTTCCCATTTTTTATATCATGGGGTTTTAATTCACATGGAAAATATTCATCATTGCATTCATAAGCTGACTCAGGGATTAATTTTTTTCATCATCAGCAGAATGTGTGTGAGTGGGAGAAAAGTAGGAAAACCTGTGGCAGTTGGATTCCTAAGGGTCTTCACCTGTCCACTGACTGTGGGGAAATGCCTCCTGGTCTCTGACTTTGCATCATGGCTTTCCTCTGCCTCCTTCCTTGCTGCATCAGCCAGGATCAACTGTGCTCTTCCAGCCCCGTGTCCAGGCTGAGTGAGGGCTCGTATAACTACAGGGGAGTTGGGTACATTACACGCCTGTAGGCCTCACTGTGCCCTCCAGCCTGTTCCCATGATAGAATGGCCATGTTCAGCCAGTGGGGACCCCCAGGAGCCCAGATGGCTGGAACAGATGAAACACCAGCAGCTTGCGGAGCCTGGGCACCTTTTCCTCCATTGTTTGCCATGCATGTTTAGTACAAACCATGGCCAGAATCACCCCCTGAAGCCCAGACTTTTATTCATCCATTCATTCATTCATTCAACAAATATTTAAGTGTCTTCCTGCATGCCAGACGCTGTTTTAAGTACTGGGGCTACAATGTAGTGAACAACAACAAAAAGATCCCCACTTTCTTATACGCAATAAACTAATAGATAAGTAAACTGTATGAGATGTTAGTGATAAACCCTGTGGGGGTAAAAAGTAGAGCAAACTAAGTGGGATCTAAGGGCTAGAGCAAGAAGAGGGAAGCCGCTATGATACTACCTGCGGTGGTCAGAATTGGCTGTTCTGCCTCTGTATGTGGGTTTATGAAAGAAATAGTAGAATTTTGTGTCTGAGTAAAATCATGGAGCCATGTTAAGTGCCTCTTATGTTCAAACTGGTATTCTGTTGGCAAAGTGGTAAAGGCTCATCAATAAATAGACAAGGGAGCATGAGATGGCTGGCTGAGGGCCTTTTCCCCGCTGCCAGCGTGAATTCTGTTGTCCAGATGGGGGAATAAACAATCACGTGGAGTACAACACCAAGTGTGAACCCTCTTGTAAACTGTGGACTTCGGGTGATGATGACGTATCGAGGTAGAGGTTCATCGATCATAACAAACGTTTCCCTCTGATGCAGGATGTTGAAAGTGGGGGAGCCTGGGGGCCAGGGTGGGGAGAGCAGGGTGAGTATGGGAACTCTGTGTAATCTGGCTGTGAACCTAAAACAGCTCTTAAAAATAAAGTCTGTTTAAAAAATCAGACACATTTCTGGCATCACCTATTTTTTACTGAAAAACAAAAATCAAAAATCCTTTAATTAAACCCTATATTTCACTCCTATATATTTTTCCCTGGGGTGATGGTGATGGTGATGATGATGATGATGATGTCGTCTCTCACTTTTCAAAATAATACCCCAGACTGAATATGCGATCAGCAGCTTCTGCTCCTGGTTGACTGAAATATTGAGAGCTGCAAAATTGGAAGAGGATGACTTACAACATCTAGCCTGAACTCTGACTTCCACAGTATTTTACCAAAAGTATTCGAAGAATCAAGTGCTATAGTAACCATAGAAGACTCTAATCCCATAACCTTCTTGGGTATTCGCTATAAACCAGTCCTTGCTAGCACGTTCATCTGAAAGAGAAAATATAACACATGCTGGTAAAGATGGCCATATGACTGGCCAGATAACTGGTAAAGATGCCCCATTTCTTAAAGTTTACTGAGAAGAAGAATATCATGACTAAACGAAGGTGGGTTCAAACTCTTAGACTAATTTTGTGTTCCTTGGGAACCAGAAAACACAGAAGAAGCAACATTGCCAAATCAAAGAAATAACAAATTGGGAGCAAACACGGTTGTTTTCAGACTTTTAGGTACATTTTCTCCGAACAGAGGAGAATGTGAAAGCATAAAGCCGTGGTTGACAATGCTCCAAGGCAATTGGTGGTTTTGTGGTGTGGATATAGAACTTTATGTCTGTCGCCAAAGGGAAAATATTTTTGAAAATGATTTAGCCAAGTAGGACACTGAAGTACCCTGACACAGTAATATATTACATCTGGCTGCTTAACCTAAAGATTTTTAGGTTTTTAATAGTTTTAGGGTCCGAAACTGAAAAATCTACTAAGAGAATATGACTTGAGTGTTTCTTTTCTAAAGCGAGGGAATTTACTTTAACAACAGGATCCACTCTGTCCCGCATGCGAAAGGAAAAAGGCTCATGCAAAATTCCAGGTAAGGAAAGGAAGTGGCTTCCAGCTATAATGGCTACTGTTCACACTCACTCTTCCTATGAATGTACTTCTGCAGAAGTGAGTGAAAATGGATGTTTAAATCATTAGGGAGAGAGCTGAGGAAATTTTGCTGGAATAAGCTTCTTTTGGACCCAGAATGCAGATTTTCCATGCATTGCTTGATTGTCTTCCGTTTATCAACATTTGTGTAAAGAAATTCATAATAGTAGCAAAAAACTCAAGAGCTCTTCCTAAGCCCTTTTTTTTTTTTATCACTGCTGACCTTTTCAAACCCCAGAGCTATGGAAAATCATCTGTTAATAGGAGGAGAAGTAAACACTTTGCTTGCAGCCAAAAAGTAGACACGAGACTGCCAGAAAGTGAAGCCTGTGACTAAGCAAGCTGACCCTGCACACTTTATACTGATACCCGGTTCACGCCCCGTGTGCTGGGTTTCTTGCATCTATTAATATCTTGGCGAGTCTTTGGATGTCATTAACAACCTGAGTTCTCGTTAGATCACAGAATCCTGTTGTGAGCAGTATTTTAGTACTTTAGACCTAAATTGTAATGCCTCATGTATTGATTCCAGAAACAGTTACTTGTTAGACATCTGACTGATGTCTTGGACTCCCAGTGCGAGGGGCCTGGAGATGCTTCATATATCTGATTTCATGACTTCATTAAAACAGCAACAGTAATAACAGGATTCACTGAGTTCTTACAAGCCACGGACTATGCTAAGTGTACTGTACCCATTTTCTCATTTAATCGCAACAAAACCTATAGGTAGGTTAAGTATTAATTGGTATGCTTTGGCTACAACAAACAGCTTAAAATGAGAAAATTCATTATACTAATAAGTGCAGAGATTGTCACCTTTTGCCTCCTGTGGATCTTTCTTTAAATGCTATTTTCTCACTGAGCCCTCTTCTGACCACCTTTTCTCAGATTCACTCACCCCATAATAAATTAATTCATTCACTTCCTGTTCCTCCTTTTTTATTTTTTGCCTTGTTCTTCTTTACTACCTTATTCTACTTCTTTGTCTTGTTTATTGTTCATTGTTGGATTCCACTGCCAAATGCTGAGGCCAGTAAGACAGGGATTGTTTTCTGTATTGTTCACAGCTCTGGATGCCATTAGGAATACAGACACTGCTTGACTCACAATGGAGTTAAGTTCTGATTAACCCATTGTTAAGTTGAAAATATCATAAGTCAGAAATGCATTTAATACACCTAACCCAGTGAACATCATAGCTTAACCTAGCCTGCCTTAAATATGCTCGGAACACTTACGTTAGCCTACAATTGGACAAAATTATCTAACACAAAGCCTATTTTATAATAAAGTGTTGAATATATCATGTAACTTACTGAATATTCTGAAAGTGAAAAACAGAATGGTCATATGGGAAACCAAAGTATGATTTCTACTGAATGCGTATTGCTTTGACACTACTGTAAAGTCAAAAAATCCTAAGTAGATTTAGTTAGAGCACAATAAATATTTGGTGACTAAAGGAAGGAGGAGATGGTCTGTAGCTCATCCTAGATGATCAGGAAACATTCATGATAAAATTACTCCAAACTGTGTCATGCATTTTCGTGAAGGCGTCCCTATTTTTTGAAGATTTAACTCTCTAAAGCACACCCTGAGTAACTATTGGGTACAGCTGTAGTTGAGAAATTTGGATGTGGAGTTTGAGTACATGGTTTTGGACTCTTGCTCCAGTACTTCTAAGCTGCGCGAACTTGGGTAAGTTACTAAACCTCGAGTGCCTCAGTTTCCCATCTGTATCAGGAGGATAATAATACGTATATGAAGTTGATGTGTGTTGACATGCATCAGCTTAGAATGGAGCCTGGTCCGTAGAACATGCTCAATGAATGTGAGTTATTGTTACTATTTTAGCACTTCTCACACTGGTAAGTTACCATAGTCCTCCCTTAGACTTAGTTTTGCTTTCCACAGTTTCAATTACCCGCAGTCAACTATGATCCAAAAATATTACAGTATTTTAAGAGAAACAACATTGACATAATTTTTATTACAGTATATATAGTTCTATGTTATTATTAGTTATTGTTAATCTCTTACTGTGCCTAATTTACAATTCAACTCTATCATAGATATATATGAATAGGGAAAAAACACAGTTTATATAGGGTTCAGTACTATCCATGGTTTCAGGCACCCACTAGTGTCTTGGAATGTATCCCCTGCAAATAAAGGGGGAATAAATACTGTATTGTCATTTGTTTCCTTCGTATGTGAGCACCTAAATGGAAGGAACATTTAACACCTATTTATTTTTATCATATTGGTGTTTATGAAATATACAACATAAAGATTAAGCCTTTGTAAATGAAATTGGTAGCTCCAACTCCAGATCCAGATGTCAGTGAACTGTCATATTCATATTCTATTTTCAAACCCCAAATGTATTGAAAATCATATAGAATGTAGTGTAGTAATTCATTTGTATGTAATTTGCTTTAATTCTTCACCCTTCATTTTCCCTAAGAGTTCCATATGACTTTCTCCATTTATCCACTAAGTATTGCAAGTTTTAAATCATGTCAAGTATCAATTGCTAGTGAACAGGCAGCCAGAGCTGATGCTTGTTTGCACTTAAGCATTTGGAGATGTTATTTCTACAGGTACACTGTCTATTTTCTGTGGTTTTATAACTGATCTTTCTTGGCCTCCTATTTGAATATAGAAAGAGAAAAATTAGAATAGTGAAAAAAATGAGAGTTTTTTTGGCTGATTTTATGTTGCCTCTGGGGCCTATGTGTCAAAAAGACGAATCTGGGGTTTGATATGTTTGGCCTGTGCTTCAAGCTTTCTCATAGTCCTCACTGGCAATACCTCTTAGTGTAAGAAAGGCTGTATGAAAAGAGAAAGCACACAGCATCACTCTAAATTGAGAATAAGATGTTTATTTTAAAAAATCCCAGGTAGAAAAATGCAAAACTATTAAATTAATGCAGAGATGATCCAAATGGTTGTAAACAAATATGTTAAGACAAAGTAATAGTACATTTGAAAAGTGTATAACAGTGTAAAAACACAAAATGTATATTTCACATATATTATCTTTTGTGAATAATTGTGGTAGAAGAAATATGCAATTGAAATTCAAGATATTTTCCAGTAGCATCTAAAACCCTTTTCCTGAATGGCATGAAATTTATTTATAACAGAGCTAAAACATTCCAGTTTTTATGATAGTCTTTATAATTCTTTACTTACAAGGAGTGGAAAAATGGGGTAGGCTTGCTTGCTTGCTTTTTCTTTCTTTCTTTCTCTTTTTGAGGCTTTCTTCTTAATTTTTCCCTTTAAATTTTTATATTTCTTTTCTGTAAAAAATTCAAATCCTTCTCATATACTTTTCCAGTTTTTATATACTGTCAGCCCATGGTGGGAAAAAATAGGAAGAAAATGTCTTCTTAAATTTAGAAATATACCTTGATTCTCTTCTTTTCTAAAGAAGTAGCGATGACTTACTGTGTTTATAGGTTTTGCTTTTGTGAAAAAAAATAAGAGTGTTTTGTGCTTCATTAAAAACATAGTACTTTTCAACCTAATTCAGAATTTTTCCTTTAAATGTTCCAAATATTCAGTTTTGGATTTTAACATGTACTATTAAGGTTTTATAGTAATTGAACAAATATCTGGCACGTGCAGTGGCTTCCCCATGCAGCACCTCTTAGCTCCATTCTCAGAGTGGGAAGATACGTGCCCAGCACAAACTTTGTGCTTTCAAAGATGCTAATGACGCAAGTGCCCTTTCCAGATACAAAACCTTAGGTGTCTAAGCTCCCTCAATGAGGAAGACTGTTGGGGCAGACCACTTGCCCGGTTTTTTTGGTCACTCACTGAATGAGCTTGTCAATACAGTTTGAAATGTAAAAGCTGACGTACCTTCTTTTTTTTCTTTTTTCGAATTTTTATAAAAACAATCTAAACTGACTTCAATCATAAGAATTTTCATCCTTGACTTTATTTTGGATGATAAAGAGGGAATCTCTTTCTATACATTAACCCCCCCTTTCTTTGTCTTCAAAGCCTATTAGAAATGAGGAGGGATAATTTAAATATTTGAAAAATTCTTAGGACTCTTTTGGGTGTTCAAAAAAAAATCACAAAATTTTAAAAACTCATATTCTACTCTTATGTAAAGAACTCTATACTAACTACGTTTATTTTTGAACTCATGAAAAGGCATGTGTTGTGGGGAAGGGAGCAGGGATGGGAGCCAGAGCCCAAGCTCAGTGATGCAGGTAGACTCTGGAAAGGGGCGGAGCCAGCAAAGCCTTCTGGGCAGGGCTACTCCAGATCTAATGTCTCCTGAATGCTTAACAGTAAAATACAACCTGCCTTTTGAACATCAAATGTGCTGTACTTCCATCGTACATTATCTGTTTAAATATTCATGATTCTGGCTGGGCGCAGTGGCTCAGGCCTATAATCCCAGCACTTTGGGAGGCAGAGGCCTCGGGAGGATCACTTGAGCCCAGGTTGTTGAGGCTGCAGTGAGCTGTGATCGTGCCACTGCACTCTAGCCTGGGTGACAGAGCCAGTCCCTGTCCCTTAAAAATACACACACACATATGTATGTAGATGTATAAATTATATATACAAACATATGTAAAAATAAAAATACTTAAAATTCCAAAGCCCTATATCTTAGAATATTAGGATTTTAGGCTGTTCTTAATATATAACAATGCTGCTGTAATTCTAAGAAATGATAAAATCATTCCTTAATAATTCTCCATCACCTTCTACAAGACCAAAAACTAGAATACTGGGGAGAGAAGAGTCAAATAATTTCCATGACATGGAGTGGGTCCTGTAGAAATGGAGTTAAATTTCTAAAGAAAGATATATTGAATTCTGTATGTTCTCTTGTTTTTGCTTGTATTCCTATTTTAAAAAAAAAAAAAACTCACAAAAGTAGCATAACTTCATTTTACAGTTGGAGAAAAGTAAGTTTCTTACTATTAGAATGTCTTAAAATAAGCCGTTCGGAAGTGATCAAGATTACTACTTGGAGTCCCATAATATTTTAGCTGAATATATATGCATTCCAATGGCCCTCCTGTCTGTTTAAAACACACACACACACACACACACACACACACACACACACACAATACCTCTTACCCATGGGCAATAGAGAAACAAAATGAGCTTTTGAAATGGTAATATTGTCGTTAACAGGAAATGTAGCAGTGTAGATTAGCTTCTTTTTGAGACAGGGTCTCTCTCTGTTGCCCGGCTTAGAGTGCAGCGGTGTCATCATAACTCACTGCAACCTCAAACTCCTGGGTTCAAGCAATCCTCCTGCCTCAGCCTCCTGAGTAGCTGGAACCATAGGCACATGCTACCATGCCCAGGTAATTTTTCTGTTTTTATAGATATGGTGTCTCACTATGTTGCTCAGGCTGGTCTTGAACTCCTGGCCTCAAACAATCCTCCCACCTTGGCCTCCCAAAGTTCTAGGATGACAGGTGTGAGCCACCATACCTGGCTGCTCTTTTTTTTTTTTTTAATTTCAAAATATTAAGGAGGCACAAAAGTTTTTGTTACAGGGATATACACTATCATTGCTAAAGTCAGGGCTTTCCGTGTGCCTACTACCAGGACAGTTCGTTGTACCCAACAGGTAAATTTTTATCCCTTACTCCTCTCCCACCTTCCCCCTTCTTAGTTTCCAGTGTCCTTTATGTCTTTTTGTGCCCATGTGCACCCATCATTTAGTTCCCACTTATTAGTGAGTTCTCACTTATTAGTGAGAACATGTGGTGTTCGTTTTTCCATTCCCTGAGATACTTCACTTAGGATAATGGTCTCCACTGCCATCCAAGTTGCTGCGAATGACATTATTTCATTCCTTTTTATGGCTGAGTAATGCTCCATGGTGTATGCATATACGTACACACACACCAAATTTTCTGTATCCACTCATGTATTCATGGGCATTTAGGTTGATTCCACATATTTGTGATTGTGAATTGTGCTGCAGTAAACATTCTAATGCAGGTGTCTTTGTGATAAAATGATTTCTTTTCCTCTGGATTGATACCCAGCAGTGGGATTGCTGGATCGAATGGTAGGTCTACTTTTAGCTCTTTGAGGAATCTCCATGCTGTTTTTCAATTTGCAGTCCCACCAGCAGTGTATAAGCATACCTGTTTCTCTGCAGTCACACCAGCACTGTTGTTTTTTGATGTTTTAATAACGACCATTTTGACAGGGGTAAGGTGATATCTCATTATAGTTTTAATTTGCATTTGCCTGATGATTAGTGATTTTGAACATATTTTCATGTGTCTGTTAGCCATTTGCCTGTCTTTGAAAAAATTCTGTTTATGTCTTTTGCCTACTTTTTGATGGGATTGTTTGTTTGTTTCTTGATTTTTTGTTTGAGTTCTTTGTAGATTCTGGAAATTAGTGCTTCGTCTGATGTATAGTTTGTGAATATTTTCTCCCATTCTGTAGGTTGTCTGTTTACTGTGTTATTTCCTTTGCTTTGTAGAAGCTTTTTAATTTAATTAAGTCCCATTTATTTGTTTTTGTTGCTGCTGTATTTGCCTTTGGTGTCTTAGTCATAAATTCTTTTTCTAGGCCTATGTCTAAAAAGTTTTTCCTGTGTTTTCTTCTAGAATTGTTATGGTTTCATGTCTTACATTGAAGTCTTTAATCTATCTTGAGTTAAGTTTTGTATGTTGTGATAGATACTGGTCCTGTTTCATTCTTCTGCATGTGGCTATCCAGTTTTCCCAGCAGCATTTATTGAATAGGGCATCCTTTCCCCACTGTATGTTTTTGTCTTCTTTGTTGAAGATAGAATTTTTTCACCCTTATAATTATTTGTTACTAGTATATAGCACCAAATTTGATTTTCATGCATTGATCTTGTATCCATGAACTTGCTAAATTCACTTGTTAATTCTAGTAGTTTATCTACAGATTCTTTTGGATTTTCTGCATATGCAATTTTGTTGTGTAAGTAATGCTAATTTTATTTCTTCTCTTCTGATAAATATACCTTTTATTTCCTTTTCTTGTCTTACTACACCATATAGGACCTCTACAATGGTGTGCAGAAGTGGTGACAGCTACCTTCCTTGTCTCATTCCCATCTCATCAAGGAAAGCATTTAATATGATGTTTGCCATAGGTGTCTTTTTTTCCCTTAAATAGATACTCTTTATCAGATAAATAAGTTCCCTTCTATTTCTGTTTTGCTAATGGTCTTTGTCATGAATGGTTTCATAGATGTCTTTTCTGCATCTTTCGAAATAATTCTGTTATTTTCTCCTTTATTCTGTTAATGTGGTGAATTACTCTTAATGTGGTGAATTATTCTGTTAAAGTGGTGAATTACATTGGCTGGATTTCTAAACAAGATAAAAGTTTATTTCTGTGTAGCAGCCTAAGTAATCTAGGGCTGATAATGCAGCTTACAGTACTGGGACCCAGACAATATCT
>NW_012149618.1:8584522-8601064 GCF_000956105.1 Propithecus coquereli
GTATCTTATAATCTCCCATTATTATTATGAAGATTTTTCTGTTTCTTATTTTAATTTGCCAGTTTTTATTTTATGTATTTTCTGACAATAGAATTAAATATAGAATTGTAGTATCTTCCTAGTGAATTGACCCTTTTATTCCTTTGAAATGTCCTTGTATGTCCCCACAAGTGCTCCTTGCCTGTAAGTCTACTTTGTCTTTTATTAGTCCAGCACATGCTTTTTTATTCTTTTCCCTGTTGTGTTAAAAAGCCTTTCTCTTGTAAACAGCATATAGTTGTTTTCTAATCCAGACTGACGATCCTTGTCTTTTAATTGAAGTATTCAGTCTATAGATATTTAATATAATTACTGGTATTTGGGGGTTTAAATTGATACTTTACTTTTGTTTTTTAATCTCATCATTTGTTCCTCTTTCTTCCCCACCCCTCTTTTTTTGTTGGCTTATTTTAGAGTTTTTTTTTTTATTTTACCACCCCCTTTTGTTTCCCTATGATTTTTAACAACAGTATATGAAAGGAAATAAAATGCACCAAAAATTGACATAAGTTTGGAATCTGAAACATATTCATGAAAGATCTACTTTCACATAATAAAAAGTGAAATTGTGGATGATAGTTATCTATATATAGTAGAAAAGTCCATTTAAAGATAGAAAACATTCACCACTGGCAATTTGCCATTTGTATTTGAGGAAAAGATTAGGTCCAAAATGTTTTTCTTTTTCATTCAACAGAATCTCTGAATTAATGATCAGAAGATTTTACTTTTGGGCAGTCTCCACAGTTTTATAAACTAAACAAACATAGCTTTGTATGCAAGAAAATTTGGCTAGACTGAAAAGCATTTTGAAGGGTTTTATGTGGGATTTTTTTGTTGTTTTGGGAGTTTTGGATTTTATTTGCTTATTTGTTAGTAATTGCAACTGTTGAGAATTGATCGCTATGACCTCCTAACTTAAATACATGTATACTATTAATTAGTAATTATCAGTAGCATTTTCTCTTAAGATATTTTTATCATTTCAAGCAAAACACCTTATTTTAAAATAAAACTATCTATTTTATTGTCAATCAGAAGAAATAAAAAGTTGTACATTTTCAATATATTTAAAAATATTTGTGAATATCCATCTTATTTTTGTTTGTACAGTTTTATTTTACTCCAATGTTTATTCCCATTAGGGTGAGGTATATCTTTATAGTCAAGTAAAATAATTAAAATATTTTCAGTATCTTCAAATGGTTGATTGCAAGTATGTAATTTTTTTGATTTTGAGAATAACATAAGCCAGGCACCTGTTGCCCAAGTTGGCCTCCAACTCCTGGGCTCAAGCAATCCTCCTGCCTAAGCCTCCTGCCTAAGCCTGTAGGACTATAGGTGTGCATAATATTTTTTGTCTGAGGTAGAGTTTTAGTGTTTTCTAACTGTTTTATGTGTATTAAATATAATCATCATTTATCAATATTTTACAAATATTTCCCCATTCTTTAACTCACTTTTAAATTTTATAGTGTTTTTATTTCTTTTACTGCTTTTTGTGATTTTCCCTGTCCTATTGTGATCAATTCTATATTTTTTCTATATTTCTTATAGTATTTTATCTTTATGGTGTTATTTTTGTATTTAACTTTCATATATCTGAGAATGCAACATTTTCTTGCTGTCATTATGTTCTTTTATCTTCATTCTGGAAGAACTTTTCAAGTCTGTCTTTGATAATTTCTGATACAAATTTCTACATTGTAAATACTGTTTTTTAAACTACCTCCTGTGCAGCTTTAATTTAACCATTGCTTTTGAATGAGATGATAATGTGCTGGGTCACTGTTTTTCTAGCCCACCTCCATTTCTCCTGAGCTGTGGTCACGAGTGCTCAGCCTTGGGTTTTGGTGATAATGTAATGTTTCATCTTTTTAGGGTCTTCATATATGTTTGTTGATGGATAAGAAGAAGCTATGGGAGTAGACACATTTTTCAGCACTAGGTGGGGTCAGAAAAGCTTCCAGGAGGCTCCAGCTGAGCTTTAAAGGGCTTGGAGGACAGATGAAAATCATCTGGGTAAAGAATGCGGTATGGAAGCTGTAGGGAGGGAGTTTGTTCCTGGCAGAATAAATCCCACAAGCAAAGATTTGGAGACATGAAATATTGCATAGAGTTAGGGCACTGCAAGTAAAATAGTTCCAGTTGGACACGTGGGAGGGGAAAGTGATATACTGTATAAGATAAAGCTGAAGAGGTAGGCGAAGGCTAGATTGCAGAAGGCTGGCTTGCTTGCACCAAACAAGTATTCACTGCACACCTGTTATATGCCAGACCTTATTCTAGACGATGGACATACAGTGCTGAGCCAAACAGACGTGGGTTCTGCCTTCTAGGAACTGCATATTGCAGGGGACAAGCAGTAAACAAATAAGCTTTCCAAAAAGCATATGACCACACAGAGCATTACAACTGCTGTGAAGGAAAGACTAGGGACAGTGAAAGGAAGGAGGAGGGAAGACTTTGTTTTGATTACAGGCATTGAGGTTGAGCTGGGTTTAGGGCAAAGGCTCTGAGACTGAGAAGTACTTGATACATTCAAGAAGTACATACAAGATACATTCAAGAGAAAGGCCATGCCTGGTGCTTGGCAGGCATGGTCTGAACATATCCAATCTTATCTCAAAAGCTAAGCAGGATAGAGCCTGATTAGTACTTGGGAGAAGTACTGATGGGAGAAGGAAGTATGGCAAGGGATGGGAAATGTAAAGAGTTTGGGTGTCACTCTAAGTGTAACTGAAACAGACATAGGTTGTAAGCAGGATAGTGATATACTATATTTTATCATTTCTAACATGCATATTGTTTCACACTTTAATATGGGGATGCTTCTTGCAGTTGATTTTTTAAAAATTACATGTAATTTTTAAAAAGTAGTGCAAAATAGTTTAACTTGTGGAGTTTTATTTTTTCTTTCTTAGTGGTACATAAAATAATTGTTCCTTTTAATGAGTAGAGTTTTCCATTTGATTTAATTCAGTGATTTAATTTATATTTTTAGAGGACAGTGTATCTGTCATCCAGGTTGCTGTTTGAAAATGGGATTAGAGGGGCAAGAGGAAAAGTTGGGATATCTCCCAGGCTATTGTTCGAATGAATAGCCCAGGGCAGACATATCGGTAGCTCAGGCTAGAGTGGTGGCAATGTGATGGAGAGAAATGAATGACTCAAGAAATGTTTTGGAGATAGAACCTGGTATTAGATTAGAATATAGAGTTTGACTGGATATAGGAGATGAAGAAGGAATATTGAGGATAGATGGTTAAGTTCAGGCTTTAGCAAGCAGGTATCTGGTGGTGCTATTTCCTGACATGGTGAAAAATGAAGCATTTTTTTTTTAAAGATCGAGAGTATGATTGGGGTATGTTAAATTAGAGTTGCCTATGAAATATCCATGTGAGTGTGTCAGAGAGGAAATTGGATCAAGTTAGGTCTAATGTTTAGAAGAGAAATCTAGGCTGGAGATATAACTGGGAGTCATCAGACATAGATGGTATTTGAAGCCACCAGAACGGATGAGGCCACCAAGAGATATCATAGAACGAGAAAAAAAGAAGGACTAGGACTAAGCCCTGAGAAATTCCAACATTTAGGGGTCAAATAAAAGAGAAAGACTGTGTAGGAGTAGCCTAAGGATTTAAGAGGAAGCCTAGGAGAATATAGGACCACGGAATCCAGGGGAAAAGGATGCTTCAAGAAGAGAGTAGTCAACTTCATTGAGTACTACTGAGAGTTCTATTAAGAAGAATCCTTTGGGTTTACAAAATGGTGAAGTTATCAAGAGCTGTTTCAGTGGAGTTTTATATTCAGGAGCCACCCAAGAGTGAATAAGAACTGATGGAGTGGACACATGCAAATAAGTCAAGAACCTCGGCTTTTAAACATGGGTGAGAAATAGATACGTTTCTAGATGAAGGTGTGAGGAAACTCTTTGTTATCTTTAAGATGTGAGACAGTGGAAAATGTTTGGTCCTGATGGAATGGTCCAATAGAGGGGGAATGAAGGGAAAAGAAGATGCAGGCCGAGAGGCCACTTGGAAGAGCAAATAACTTGAGAACCCAAGTATGGATGAGCTCAGACGGCATGTGGCAAAGGCCTTTATACTCTCATCCATGGAGAAAAACTGAAGAGGTTTAGGCAGAAAATTACTTGATTGGACTATTTCATTCTGTCATCATGGGGGGCTGTGACGAGTGGCTGGATGCACAAAACTCAGGAAGGGGGAATTCAGGAAAGAGAAAGTGAGGTCCTACATACAGTTGGAGAAGAAGGAAGTGATTGGAGATATAACCAAGAGGTAAAATCAGAAGGGTGTGGTGATGGGGTATGGGAAGGTAATCAAGGATGACACCCACGTTTTTGGATAACTAGGATGATATTTGTGATTTTTTAGGATGGTTTTCAATAGGGTGTCTTTAAGTATGATGGTGAACACAGGTTGTCTACATAGTGGTTGATAAAAATCAGAGCAAAGTTTTGGTTTAGAACTTAGAACTGAGGCCTAGCTGGGTAATTTTTAAGGGTAGAAAGTTGGATTTGCAATAACTTGCGACCTCTGTCATTCCTTATTGCTATTCCAAGGCTTTCAGCTTTCAGAACAGACTTGTGACCATCAAGACCCCCATGTTTTTTTCCTGCCTTTCTCTGTCGGGGGCACAGCATGGACATCTGCTCGGGGACATCGTCTTTTGCTGTTTCTGGCCGATATATCCCCTTTCCCCAGGACAAAGTTGTTTTCCATAGCACATAAGGCCCATGTTCTCCAGCCATGTTGACATTGCCAGACCTCAGTGGGCCTTTTTTAAAAGATTCTTTCCATATCCTATTGTACTTTCTGGACCATCTCCAAATCCAGTTTTTAATTTCCTATTGGCTAAATTTTATTTTCTTTCTTTAGGCCTTGTGTTCATCTTCCGCTTATTGCTGGCATCCCTCCTGTGCTGTGAGAGGGACCTCAATCACTTTTGGGCCAGAGGCCATGCCATTTTAAAATTTCTTTGGGCAGCTATTCAGCTGGTTTAGCATCTTTCAGTCCCACTCCTTGGCTGGGCTTTACTGTCTCCGGGTCGGCTTCCGTTCCTTTCGGTAAGGAGTGTGAGGGCTGCATTTCCAGCGTAAGCCCCTTTTCTTTGGATCTGTTTTCCTAAGATTCTGGCATCAAATACTTAACTGATTCCAGTTGGTCAGGAAGCTCTGGGGTGAAATAGTGGGTCATTTCTTTTTCATGAAGAGATCCGAGAGCACCGATGCTAGACATAGTCCTGGGACCTCCTGGGGCTTGCACACCGTTGATGCTGGATGTGCTTTCTTCCAAGGGTCTTCTAGAAAAACATCTTCTTCAGGACCTTCAGTCCCTCTGGTATTTGGATTTCAAATGTATGTTATACTTCTTGTTTTAAGTACAAAGATGCCTAGGTCTTGTTTAAGGACAAAAGGACTTGATTATAAACTACAAGCCAATAAGTGATAAATCCAAGAGTAACAGATGGTGTGTTCTGATGCAGATACACATCTTTGTAGTGAACAAACTCCAGTGTGCTCGCTGGGCTCACAATTTGGTTAATTCTATTCCGCATCAAGGACTGGCTTTTTATAACCATCACTGTGGTGGGAGGCAAGAGGACGGGATGGATAGAGCCACAAACTTAGAAGAATGTTCCTTGGCCAGGCTCCATTCCTTTGCCAGTTGCCTGGTTGTGTGACCTTGAAGCAAGCTACTTTCCTTCTCTAGGCCTCAGTTTTCCGGTTCTTAAAATGAAGAGTCAAACTGGATAATCTTCAAGTTTCCTTCAAGTTCAGATGGACCATGTGATTCATCTAAAAATATTCTGATGACAGGAAGGCCATTTCTTCCCAATTATGCAGTAGCTGTGGAGATTTTCCTGTGAATGATCCATTACCAGAAATGACACTCCCATTCCCACCATCCGCCTCTCTAGCATGTCCTGGCAGCAGGAGGAAGGCTGGGTCATTAGTGAGCTGCTTCCCCTAAGAGGCGGGTAGGTCTTGCTGAGAAGAAGGAAGAAGGAAATCAACAAAACAAAGGTAGGAGATGTTAAGAAACTGAAGAAAAGAAGCACTTTTTTCTTAATTCAAAACAGAAACCCAAAGAATAAAGAAAAAGTATTTGTGTCTGTTTTGTTGGTAAAATGAAATGTTTGGAAAAAAAAATCCAAATCATTTTACTAACAAGAGAGACACAAATCCTTCTTTTTCACTGTGCACAGAGTTTTCTGACTATATGCAGATACACCTAGACTTTTCAGTGAATAATACAGGAAACCCAATGGAGCCATTGAGGTTTGTTGTGAATTTCATTGTTGAGGTCTTTGAACACAGTTTAAATTTCTTGGTCAGTTAACAAGGTTTACCTGACCCCAGCTCCTTTTGGAAAATCATGCCTTCTTCTCATACATGTTCCTTATTTCACAGTTCACTTTACCTAAATGAGAGGCTGACACCAATTATTTGAGAATTGGTGGATGCATGTGTTAGAATTCTGCTCCTATGTGTACAGTCCCTGAAAAGAATAAGTAGATTTTGAAAAACTTTTGGTTCATTGAGAAAAATGTAGTAAGTAAAAAGCATGTGGACAAGGAAAATTGATCTACCAAATAGACCAATAGTTAAGACTCTTAAAAGTGTGGGCTTGTCTGTCATTGACATCATCGCTGCATTTGAAATGAGCCACTGGCAGTTCCAATCACCCAGAACTGGGTCCTCTTTCTCTTTCTGACATTTAGGTAATTTGTTATTGGAGAATTCCTATCAGTGATCCATTATCCTTGGTCTATATAGTTTCCTTAATTTTATTTCCACTGAAACATCAATATTTATATCTACCTTGTTTAGTAAAATATAAATAGCAAACACTTGTGTGATAAATCAGCAGTTCTTACAATAGCATACCTAATTTACTGGGTTGACAATTGAGAGATCACTAGACAGTCACTCCTGTGATTACTAATCTGTTGGAGAGTATTACTAATGATATCATACACGGCTCTTACAGATCCCTATGCAGAATTGTTTCGGTGGTTTTCACAGAATCACCCTTCATTAAGCAAAAAGAAACTGTACAATATTTGGATGATTCAAAATGGAGTTTCCTCTTCAAAATTCAGCTTCAACAAAAGAGGATAGCTTTCACTGGTCCATTTAGTCTCGATGGGGCTTTTATTCTAACGTCATAAATTTCTTAACATTTTGCTTTATTTTTATAGAGTTACTCTTAATTGTAGCAGTTCTTATCATTCTATGTATAGACAAGACTAAGAATGGAAAAATATCCCAGAGAGCTCACATCATCAAAGAAAATTCTAATGAAATAATATTTTTTTGTACAGGTCATTAGAGAAGTGAAACAAATGTCCTTTTATTAAGCTATTACCTCACCTCGTTGTTGAAAACATGAAACTGCTGAGAGTTACATTATATCATTTTTATAAAATATTAGTTGTTGAAGAGCTAGTCTCTAGCAGCATTCCACGTTATTTTTTCCTATTCATTCAAATCCAAAATATTGCTCATCTAAACTTTCTCGGTTAATCACTGTTACAGTAAGTCTGAGACTGCAAGACGCCCAGTAATTCATAACTGGCTTGGGGCTTGTTCACCTTCAGGTCAATTATTCAGTTCCTGTGCGGGTGAACTGTAACGAGAAATCATCCTGTGCTATAATTGCGTAGAATTAATAAAAAGGAAAGCAAGAGATTTTACTTTAGGAATCTAGACTGAAAAGCCACCAGATTTCTGGTACTTTCCTTCCCTTCCTCCTCCTTTGCTAGTCCCCCTCCCATTTTAGTAGGGAAAGAAGTTGCTGGTGAGGTTAAGTTGAAGGTTTTCCACCCTGAGAAGTAACCGTGATGAGCACAGCGGGGGCACACAACGCTCTGGGAGCAGAGAGGAGGGGACTGAGATCTGCCTTTGCAGTGGCTAAGGAAGGTCCCACGGACGACGTGTCCCTTGGCCTCTTGGGCTGACTCCTAAAGAGCAAGAAGGAGTTTCTGAGCACAGCTAAGGAGTGGGACTGGGGAGGGGGGAGATTGCATTGGAGGAAGGAGTGTGCAGCAAGTCCGTGAGAAATTAAAGACCATAGGTTTTCGAAGAAATCTAGTATGCTGATTGGGCTGGAGTGCCAGTTGGAAAGGAGGTTGTCTGAGAACTGTGGCCAAACATGTAGGCAGGAGCCAGATGATGAAGGGTGCTCCATGCTCTGCTAAGGAAGGTGGCAGTTACCCTCTAGGCAAGAAGAGATTCTGAACATTCTGAACTAGGGGACGGCACTGGAGGGTTTGCATTTTTGGAAAGAACACGTTGGCACCTGTTAGGTGGAGACTGGATTAGAGGGAGGAGGCGAGACTGGAGATAGGTAAAACCATCAGGAGTAAGAGTTGTATCAGGAAAGAGATAAGAGAGCCAATAGGGAGGGACGACATTAAGGTTTCTGGCTTGGGTAAGGGGTTACATTCACTGATAAAGGGTATATAGGAGCAATGGAGGGGAGAGGAGGGTTGGAGCAATAATAAGTTCATTTATTAT
The DNA here is from genome assembly GCF_000956105.1 of Propithecus coquereli. Classification (NCBI taxonomy): domain Eukaryota; kingdom Metazoa; phylum Chordata; class Mammalia; order Primates; family Indriidae; genus Propithecus; species Propithecus coquereli. The sequence continues at coordinate 8,593,107 of NW_012149618.1, forward strand.
CAACATGTCCAGTAGGTCCGATAGATATGCAATAGATGGTTCTAAAGAACAGAGGTCAATCCTTGAGAGAGACTGGGAGATCATCAGTATAAAGTGGTAGCTGAACCATTTCTGAGTTTCTTTCCAGCCCTTAATCCCTCTGCTTCAATGAATAACATAATCTTATTGACAAACGCCCATTTCAGGAAGTCTGAAATTAGCAGTGGCCTGTGTTAAGTGATTTGGTGACATCAGGCAGCTCCTCCTCGCAGTTATGATCAGTAAATAAGTTGTAATCCGAGCCTCGTGCTGACAAATTGAATATCTGTCAGAACAGATTTATCGAGTGTCGTCTTTATGTTAGGTGCTGCAAGGGAGATTCATTTTTTTTGGATGTGAAATAGTTCCATTGATTTTTAATTTAAGGTAGGGAGGTAAGAGAGGCAAAAAGGAAGGATGGAAGTAGAGGAATTTCTCACTAAGGTCAGGAAATGGGGTTTAGTAGGAAGGCAGTGAATTCAGCTTTAGGCTTCCTAAGTTTGAGATTATGGCAGAAGGTCTAATGGAAATGATTAAGAATAAGAAATGCACTTGGGAGGAGGATCCTGGCTGGAAAGGAGGATTTGGGATTTATCCCACGGACCATGGTAGTTGAAGTTAGGAGAGGCTGGGAAGGATGGAGAGGGGAGGGCTGAGTTTGCCGTAGATCCCAGGGAGGGCCGGAGCTTGGCAAACACCCACCTTCAGGCTGCGAAAGGGCGAGGGCAAGAGTGGCTAGAGGTAGAACGAGAAGAGAATTCTGTCACAGAACACGAGAAGAGGGCAAGGAGTGGGTGTTCACCAGACTTAGAGGGCAAGGGTGACTGACCGGAAGATGATCGTTAGATTTAACGATGAGTCGGTCGTTGGTGCCTTTTCTCAGAGGAATTTCAGTAGGATAAAGAGTTAGGAAGTGAGATTGTAGGTCATTAAGAAGGAGGAGGAAGATGAATAGTGGTAGTAGTAATAATAATAATTGATACGCAGTGTCTCGGATGCTTCCTGCATTACATGCCAGGAAGTCTTCTGAGCCCTTTGTATATGTTATTTTGCTTAATCCTCACAGTAGTTGTAGGGACTTAGCAATATTAAGAATATTATTATTCATTGTTGCTATTATTTTCCTATTACAGATAAGCTGTATTAGGAAATAAAGGCAAGGATGCAGATAATTCTTTTGAGGCATTTTGCGGGATAGAAGGAGTGGGAAAGCACAGTAGATGACAACATGATCAAGTGAAAGCTTTTTCAGGCTATTTTAATGTTTTCGAGGGCAGTGAGTGGGGGAGCCAGGGGAGGAATAATTAAAGATGCTGGAAAAGGGTCAGCAGGTGGGACTACGGGGCAAAGAGATGGGTTGGGATGGGAGAAGGGACCCAACCTTGAAAGGAGAAGGGACATGGTTTTCTTTGAGTTGAGAAAATTAAGGAAACTTTGAAGTAGGTGATTCAAAAGTGAGACAGTCTCTGAACTTATGCTTAATAACATCAGCGTTGGAGAATTAGGAAGGGACGTGAAACAGCCGCTGGAAATCATTGACTGTATCTTCTTTTTCTCCTAGAATATTTCTTCAACTCAGGTTTAAAAAGTTTAAAAGAAAAAATGCCCAATTTTATTAATATGAACTCCCCCCAAACTAAATTCTGTCAAGTGAAATTTACCTTGTAATTTTCTTTATCATTTGCTACCCCATTTGATTATTTGAACATAAAAGTAAAATCTTTCATATATGTGTGTGTGTGTATATATTTGAATGCTGTAATTACATTTTCTTACTTGTTTTTCTAAAAACTTGTACTTTGGGACAGTTGTTAAGTCCAGAGGCAGAAAGAGCAGAGAGCCTGGCAGCTGGTAGGCTGCAGTGTGCCTGTGAACAAGGGTAATGGAAGAAAAGAATGCCAACAAAAATTAGTAACTGGAAGGATAAAAAAGAATAATTCTACCTAAAAGTCTATTGTAACTTTACAACTGAGGCATCATGTTTATGACAGCATTTTTTATTAATGGGAAAAAAGGCAAAAGGTCACTGTCATGAGGTTTGCAGAGAACTAAATGAATTCCCAAATCGGCTAATCAGTTGGAGCAGCTTGGACATTTAGGACCTTGAAGGATTATAACTTGGTGACACAAAATCTTTTCTTGTCATTAACTGGGACCAGCTGGCTACCCCACGGGATTCACCAGATTCTCTCTTGACTTCACGAGAATGCCATGTAGATTTGATCAAGGTTATCTACAGGGTTGAGGAAACCGTTGCTTCTTTCTGCCCACAACTGTGCAGATACAACTATTATTAGCATTTACTGCAACCAAACCAGGTGGCGGTATTTTCGCATATTTCCCCTATTAGAATATAACGCTCCTTGGGAATAGTTGAAAACATCTAGGAAATACTGGCTGTGGCAACTGCAATGTCATTTTAGTTTGAAAACACTTCCTGAGGAAAAGTAAATGTTTTTCTCAACACTTTGACTGTTAAACCATTTTCATCAAAACATTTTATTCATATGTAAAATGTTTTTAAAGTTCTCGCTGTGTAAACATGATCATCTCATACTAATCGGGTGTGTTGAGTGCCTCTGTTTATCCATTAATATCTGGTGTGTGTCATTGGTTTGTGTCTGATGTTCCATGTCTTTTTTTCAGATATTGATGAATGTGTAAACAACACTGTTTGTGACAGTCACGGGTTTTGTGACAATACAGCTGGCTCCTTCCGCTGCCTCTGTTATCAGGGCTTTCAAGCCCCACAGGATGGGCAAGGGTGTGTGGGTGAGTTTTTAGATTTTTTTCCCAACGTGTTTCAATAAAGAAATCAAAGTTATCAACAGCAGGAGCTTTTAAACAGGTAATTTGGGCAGAATTTCATGACAATTTGATTTTATCATACAATTTGAGGATATGCAAAAATATCCTATGGCTTCTGAAAGGGGATGTTAAGAAATATAGAAGTATGACTTTAAATTTAAATGAATGTTTGTAAGAACATCTGTTTAAACTCTTAGCTGAGTGTGCAGAACTCTGGAGTCCCTCCTGCACAGGAAGTAGAGTCTGGTGTGTGGTATAGCTTGTCTGTCTTCAAAATGCACCTTCTTAGGCAGTGCATTTAAGGAAAGTGTTGGCAAGAGCTTCAGTTTCCAGGAATGACGCCCGTAAAATGATGCTTTGGGTTGTGCAACTGTATTTCCTCAGTCTGTTCTGTCTGGGATTGACGGGGCTGGAAGGAATCTTGAATTATCATCAGATGTCCTAGAATATGGTCAAACGCATGCTCGTATATAGCAGGTGACATTTTGTATTTCATGCTCTGATCAGCTGTGATTTCTTCAAATCAATTCATTATGAAACACATTTGCAATTAGAGCAACTAAGTGGGAAAGAGAAGAAAGGTTATCAAATTCAAAACTTCACAGATAACAAGGCTTTTTCTTTATTCTTCTTCATTAGAGAAAAATAGCCATGTTCACTACATGACAGATGGCACTTGAGGAGGAGCCAGTAACTTTTTGGTTTGAGAATTTGCAATTAAAACTTCATTTACTATCCAGATTAAACTGGGAAAACAAAATCTATTCAGAGGTTTAATGATAATATCACTGGAAAAGTAATTGCTTTTACAGAATTAATTAGGAAATTCAGTTAATCCCCAGTAACAAAATTTTTTTTACAAAGCAGTGATGGTGTTTTGAGCGTAAGTATTGGCTAGTCAAAAACATAATTATTCAAGAAGTATTCACAAGAAGACATAGCTATTTAATAATACAGCTAAGACTATCCTAATCTCCAGTTCCCTTCCCACCAAAATACAAGTGATAAAAACTGTCTGATGCTTGCAAAATATTTTGACTATTTTGACTAAATGGATCGTGTGACTTGGCCCCTGCTTATCTTCTTAGCGTCACCACTTCCTCACCTTTTACACTCCAGCAACATCACACCGCTTGGGGTCACTCATGTCATGATGCAATTATTTGGCTGTCATTTGCTCCTTCTGCTGGGAATGTGCTCCTGACCTCTCCTTCCTGAGCCTGGATTCTTGCCACGCATTCTTGAAGACTGAGGTTAGGTGTCATCTCCTTCCAGACACCGTCCCTGCTCCTTCTGTCACTCTCAATCTGAGCTGCGACCCCACTGCTTGCAGAATGCCTTCAGCAAGTTCTAGCATAATACTTACAATCTTTTGGGGAATATTTTATCGTGTGTATATCACCTGCAGCCCCCTTCTCCACGACTATAACCTCCATGTGTTTGAAAACTCTCTTCTCCCTGGGTGTGGGACATGATGTTTGGCCTATTGCACGTGCTCAGCAAATTTTGTTTAACTATTAACTGTTCAAGTATCAGATGTTGAACCATTGACTCTGCATAACTCCTGAGCCCTCTGCTTGATGTTGATTTCCAACCAGCCAGATAAGTGTGCCAAACCCATGTTGACATTTCGGTTTGACACACAAAACACCACTCTCAGTGAAGGAATATTTGTTATCATTTTGGTGAACTCAACAAATGTAATTTTATTTGTCTTTTTATTCATTCTTTTGAAAATATTTAATAAGCACCTATTCTGTGCCCTTCACCACACTGGGTATTGTGTAGAAACTCAGAGATGAGTCACACCCCACCCCCACCATTATCATTCCCTAACTCACCCCTGCACTTAAGGTCCACTGTGCCACGCTTTCACAGAACTTTGTACTTTTCTTTCCTAGCACTCACTGAAGCCTTAAGATTATCTTTTACTTTCCCTGACTTGACTGTAAACTCCATGAAGGCAGGAGTTGGTCCTGCCTGACTCACCATTGTTTCCTCAATGTATGGGCCATATGGCCCCTAGAAGTAAGCTAGAAAATATTTCTTGATTGAGTGAATTCAGTCTAGTGGGAGTGATTTCAATGGCCATGTAAGTAATACAAGTTGGAAAGTAGAACGTTTCATTGGACATTTACCTAAAGTTGATAAATGTGAACTGGCAAGTTTAAGTTCTTCTGGTCTAAATTATGACTATTTAGGTTGATTAAATATTCCAACTCTGCTCTACTTTATGTTACAGTATCTTTGCACAAGTGAAACCCAGCTCTCATTGGGTTTATGTCTGTTTATATACAAAATGAAATGAAAAACTGAGGTTATTATCCAAATAAGTCCAGATATGTAATCTTTTCGTCCAATTAACTGGGCATAGCAGGTGAAAATTGGATTTTTTTTCTGGAATGATTTGCATAATTGCTCAAGTTTTTAACTTTGTATAAACCATCTCAGAGCGTGCTCATGAAAGAGCTGATGTTTGCACATGTTTAATGCATAAGATACATTAGCATTTCAGGTTTCAAGTCAGGTACTTTGCTGAACTGGGTACTTGCTAATAAAATTTCTCTTAGGAGGAAAGAAGGTAAAAAGTACTATTGGGCAAGGTCAAACATAAAATTAGCCTTTCTTTGGTTTGTATACTTGCATAATGTTGAATGAAAAATACTCATCAGTGAGATTCCCTGACTGTGTTTTAATTATGCATATTTAAGTACAGAAGGAAAATAGTTAGCAAAATAGTATTACACTGTAGAACATCAACAGAATTTGAAAAGGCATAGTGAAATTAGTAATTAGTTATTGGACTACTTTGTTTCACATGGATGATTGACATAGCTCGATGAATGATTTATGGGGGTTTTTCCTTCATTTCTCAAAGGGCTATGCAACCTGGATTCTATTGTTAATTTGTGGACATTTTGGCTGCTAGAGAACTGTATTTTCAGAAATTTAAGTAAATGTTTTAAAATTTTTAAATGAACTTAATTCTATAGTTGCTGAAGTGCCAGTATCTTAATTTCCCTTGAATTAAGAACTGTGAGTAGAGTGTTGGGTCATTTAAGACTTTGTTATGTGGAAAAGTTGGGGAAGACAAAACTAGACAGTCAACCAGTACTTACTGTGCTTGCAATGCAATTCCAGGGTGTTCCTTAAAACTGGAAGTGGAATTTAGAACCTTTGCCTTGTGTTTTCATGGTCCCTTCATGCAGACCAAACCATCCACCGCTACCTTTAGGAGCCCCTTCCTTAAAAGAGCAGAAGGGGTTATATTGCTCCCTGGGGATCACCTTGCTTCCAGCAGACACTATGAGCCCTGGCACAGCTGGTAAAATAAAGAGCTGTCTTGAAGGAGCCGCACCTCTCACTCGATCTGTGCTCCCTTTTCCAGATGTGAACGAATGTGAACTGCTCAGTGGGGTGTGTGGTGAAGCCTTCTGTGAGAATGTGGAAGGGTCCTTCCTGTGCGTGTGCACTGACGAAAACCAGGAGTACAGCCCCATGACTGGGCAGTGCCGCTCCCGGGCCTCTGGAGGTAAGTCCCAGTGGCACTGTGCAAGGGACTAAGGGCTCCCCTCAGGGACCTGGACCTACACAGGTTTGGGCAAAACACTCTGGGAGGGAGGTAAGAAGTAGCCAAATGTCCTGGTACAATACTGTCTCTGGAAGCTTCCATGCCCTTTCATGCCTGCCCTATCAGTGGAATTAGGATATGGGTGATGACTGTTTGGGCTAGATGGCCTCTAATGTGCTTTCCAATCCAGAGACGCCTTGAGGAGGGTAAAGGATCCAATGATGAGAACATTTGCTGAGGATTGCTCAAAACTTAGAGAGCTATCAACTCAGGATTTAATATGGCAGAGTCTCATTAAGTTGCATAATCCTCCTTTCTTGGCCCTTGGAGAGATGTATTTTGACACTTCTCTAAATTAAAAGCAACATATAGGCCTCTTAGGATCTACAAAGACTTCCACTTGGAATTCTTAAGGTGTTTTTCCAGAATTTGGCCTGGAAAGTGGCTATGTTTGCATTCGTTTAAAATTTGATTTAGGCTGTGTCGTCACTGCACGAATTGAAATAGAGAGCTGACTGTTTTCCAGATGAATTAATCAACTTCCAGATCACCCTTTTAGTTTGTGCCATGTAGTTCTAGCTTGGTTGTATTTTAGGGAAAGCAAAAGCCCAAGTGATCCGTTGGGAGCCAAGTAAAATGAAACATTGACCTTTTTTTTCTTTCTCAGTCAACTTTATCCATGCTTCTATAACAGCTTTCACTGCTCCTCTAGAGGGTACACTTATTCTGTGTAAAATGGCTATCTTTGCAAGTAATAAGGAATAAAATATAAAAATAGTTTCATCTACACTTTTTTCTCAATTATTAAATATAGAAAGGCAAAGGGTGCAGAATTAAATGAACAGGCAATAATTCAAAAGCTTTGGGAAGGGGAGGAGAGAGGTTATCACGGATGGGAGGGTTGCTGTTCATTCAAGCGGCCACCACTGTGATACATACACCATAAAGAAGGGACTCGTAATCTTAGCAAAAAACAAAGAAACAACCTGATTGGCCAATAACAGAATTGGTTAAGTAACTATCTTTTTCTCATTTTTTCTTGGTTCCACAGGGTAGCACCTCACCCATAGTGTTATTTGGAATGAATTAATTCACATGTCATAGTATTGGATAGTCATTAAATGGTCTGTTTGAAGATTAGATAGTCATGATAAAGATAAATGCACATGATACAATGTTAACTGAAAACAACCCCAATATATTCCAATGATCACCCTCTGTAGAGGGAAGGAAGGTGAGAATGTATTAAAAGATAATTGTTGGACTTAATGGAAATTTTAGTTTTTTCCTTTATTTTCAAAACTTTCTATAAAACTTTAGGTAGGAAGACCAGGGTTCTGGTCCACTAACCACTTTCTAGTTGGCTAAGCTTGGGCACGTCAATATCTATGAGTTTTTGTTTCTCACCTGTAAAATGGAGAGAAAAGTTTAATTTATCTCAGAGTTCTGTAAATTTTAAATGAAATCATATTAATATATGTAAAAGTCATTTATTAAAGGCAAAACACAGCGTGAAATATTAAAATAGTATCCGAAACACTTAAGGGATATACATTTCTTA
>NW_012149618.1:8601305-8603344 GCF_000956105.1 Propithecus coquereli
TATGGGTGCATAATAGTTGTATATATTTATAGGGTACATGTGATATTTTGATACAGGTATACAATGTATGTTAATCAAATCAGGGCAATTGGGGTATCCATCACCTCAGCATTTATCATTTCTTTATGTTAGGAACATTCCAATGTTTGTTATTTTAAAGTATACCTTAACTTTTTGTTGATTACAGTCACTTCATTGTGATATCAAATATTGTTCATTCTATATAACGAACTATCTAACTATATTTTTGCACCCATTAACCATCCCCATTATATCTCCCCAACCCTGTTACCTTTCCCAGCCTCTGGTAACCATCATCCTATGCTCTGTCTACATGAGATCAACTGTTCTAATATTTAGCTCCCACATATGAGTAAGAACATGAGAGATTTGTCTTTCTGTGTTTGGCTTATTTCACTTAACATAATGTCCTCCAGTTACATCCATGTTGTTGCAAATGGCAGGATTTCATTCTTTTTTTATAGCTATATTGTATATATATACCATAATTTCTTTGTCCATTCATCTGTTGATGGACACTTAGGTTGATTCCAAATTTTGACTATTGGGAATAGTGCTGCAATAAACATGGCAGTACAACTATCTTTTTGATATACTGATTTTGTTTCTTTTAGATATATACCTAGCAGTGGGATTGCTGAATCATATGGTAGCTCTATTTTTAGTTTTTTGAGGAACCCCCATACTGTTCTACATAGTGTTTGCACTAATTTACATTCCCACCAAGAGTGTATAATGGTTCCCCTTTCTCCATATCGTCACCAGCGTTCATTATTGCCTTTTTCATAAAAGCCATTTTAACTGGGGTGAGATGATATCTCATTGTAGTTTTGATTTGCATTTCTCTGATGACTAATGATGTTGAGCATATTTTCATATACCTGTTGGCCATTTGTATGTCTTCTTTTGAGAAACCTCTAATTAGGTCTTTTGTCCATTGTTTAATCAGATTATTTGATCTTTTCGTATTGAGTTCTTGGAGCTCCTTATATATTCTGGTTATTGATTCCTTGTCAGATGAGTAGATTGCAGATATTTTCGCCCATTCTGTGGGTTTTCTCTTCACTTTGTTGGTTGTTACCTTTGCTGTTCAGAAGCTTTTTAACTTGATGTGATCCTGTTTTTTCAATTTTGCTTTAGTTGCCTGTGTTTTTGGGGCATTATACAAGAAATCCTTGCCCAGACCACTGTCCTGAAGTGTTTCCCCAATGTTTTCTTTTAGTAGTTTCATAGTTTCAGGTCTTAGATTTAACTCTTAATCCATTTTGATTTGATTTTTGTATATAGCAAGAGGCAAGGGTCTAGTTTCATTCTTCTGCATATGGTTATCTAGTTTTCCCAGTGCCATTTATTGAAGAGACTGTCCTTTCCCCACTATATGTTCTTGGCACCTTTGTCAAAGATAAGTTCACTACAGATGTGTTGATTTATTTCTGGGTTCTCTATTCTGTTCCATTGGTCTGCATCTCTGTTTTTATGCTGGCATCATGCTGTTTTGGTTACTATAGTTCTGTAGTATAATTTGAAGTCAGGGAATGTGATTCCTCCAGTTTTGTTTTTTGGGTTTTTTGTTTGTTTGTTTGTTTGTTTTGCTTAGAATGGCTTTGGCTATTCTGGATCTTTTGTGGTTCCATATAAATTTTAGGATTATTTTTTTTATTTCTGTGAAGAATGTCATTGGCATTTTTATGGGGATTGCCTTAAATCTATAGATTGCCTTGGGTAGTATGGATATTTTAATAATATTGATTCTTCCAATCCATGAGCATGGAATATCTTTCCATTTTTTATGTCCTCTTTACTTTCTTTTATCAGTGTTTTATTGTTTTCACTGTAGAGATCTTTCACTACTTCATTTGAGTTTATTCCTAGGTATTTTGCTTTATTTGTAGCTATTGTAAATGGAATTTCTTTCTTGGCTTCTTTTTCAGATCATTTGCTGTTGGCATATAGAAATGCTAGTGTATGTTAATTTTGCATCCTGCAACTTTACTGAATTTGTTTTTCAGGTGGAGTCT
>NW_012149618.1:8613366-8615954 GCF_000956105.1 Propithecus coquereli
ACACACACACACACACATAAAGCCATTTTACCTTTTTACTACTACAAGATACACCCATACTGTTTCATTAGAATGCATTAGAATTTGCTATAAATTAGGCCTGAAGAGGAATAGTTTGTACATTTCCTTTTAAATGTTTCCGGACACTTTGCAGATTGGCACTTTGCAAATTGGCTTCATTCACGCAGTCGTCTTCGCAGGCCCCGGAGGTGCCCGTGTGGCCGTGCTGTTACAGGCCCGTGGGGTGCGCCATCGGCTTTTTCCTCCATCTCCACGTGTGCTTCCTCTTCGCACTCAGTCCCGCACGCTCATCTCCTGTTTTTCTTTCTCCTCGGTACAGTTGTCCCTCAGTATCCCAGGGGACTTGGTTCCAGGACCCCTGAGGATACCAGAATCTACGGACGCTCAGGCCCCTGATAGAACATGGCACAGTATTTGCACATGACCTGCACACATCCTCCTGTGTACTTTAAATCATCTCTAGATGACTTACAATATCCAATACAATGTAAATGCAATAGAAAGAGTTATTATACTGTATTGCTGTTTTACTTGTATTATTTTTATTATGTTTTTAAATTTTCATTTTTTCAAATATTTTTAATCTATGGTTGGTTCAATCCATAGACGCGGAATCCATGGATACGGAGGGTCATCTGCACTTTGTTTCCCTTCGGGAGCCCCTTCTTTCACCTATTTTTGCGTATTTTTCTTCTCCCTACTTTTTCACTTTTTAGTAATATCACCGACTTTCTCTTCTCCTCGTCCTCTCTCCACTCTATTCCTGTCCCAGGTTCACTTCCCATTCTCTTCTGACACCTCCCCTGGATGTCAGCTCCACCAGGCAGCCTTCCCTGATAGCCTTGTCCACTGTCCCTGCGCAGCGCGGCTTAGGCGCATGCGTGTTCTAGGAGTGAAGCCTCTGGCCCCGCTCATGGCCGGTTTACTGGCCTGACTCCATACCTGACCCCTTTAAGAACAGGAACTGTGTGGAGGTATCTTCTTTTAAAGTGTTTTTACTCTTGTGCTTTGCTTTCTTAAACTTCACTTTTACTTCTTTCTCACCTTTTACCATGTGAAGTTACTAGCTTTCTATGGTTTCCTTTCTGTTTGGATCCCTTCATATCCAATGCATTCCTGTTGTCAATGCTTGTTTTCTGAAACTCAGCAATGGCTTTCTGCTGAATTTCTCTTTAAAAGCCAAACAAAACACATTTGTCATTTTGTAAGTTCTTGAGTGAGAAAGCTAGAAAAAGAAATGTATATGAAGTTACAAGTTCCCTTTTACTCCTCTTTGAAATATTACGCTAGAATTGGTTTTCTAGTAAAAGCATGAGGATAGTATAAAACGTTAGTGCCTGTAGCAATTTTTCAAATAAAAAGGAATAAAGTGTCCTGGGTAATGCTGCTGGAAGTAATTTATTGAACATTATCACATGCACAGAGTTTTATAAATTGATCTGTTTTAGGACTACAGGCAGCTGTTTCATCGGGGGCCACTCCTTACTCACACCTATTTGGGATGTTACTTTTGGTCATTGTCATAATCTTGACTATTCCAAAAAGGTATGGAGAGGATTAATGCATAAGTACCTTCAGAACACATTGCAAATGGAAAAGGAAAGCAAAGACAAAGGGACATTTAGAAAGCTCAGGTCCACTTTAACCCAAATAACGTTCTGAATTTTCTCACCCCAACAGCAATCCCTACAACTGGACATATTTGGGGAAAGACTGAAGAATCATATAAGTAAACAGCCCACACTCTCTTCAGTCTGATGAACTAAGGGAGAAGGAGCTCCCAGAAAGGGCTCTGTATAGGTGGTGCTTACAGCTCAAGCCCACTCCTTCCTGTTCAGAGTAGGGGATGTGATCACATTATATGTGGTCTTGTAGCTGAATTCCACACCAGCAAGGATTATCTGCTGCCCTCTCTCCATTTGTCTCAAAGAAAAAAGGAAATACAAAGAAAAAAGGCAAAGCAGAACAAATTCGTGCTAATTGAACTCCTAAGAACCTGAGCCCCAAAGGAGGGTTTTGGGGAAAGTAGTAGACATAGGACACTTGGAACCAACATTAGCAAATTCCAGAAAAAATTCCAACAAGCTGCAATATTCTCTTCCACGAAGTGAGGATGCTCTATTTACTTGCATCTTTTCCTTCTTCTTCTTTTTTTCTTTTTTGTTGTTGTTTGTTTGGAGACAGAGTCTCACTCCGTCACCCAGGGTAAACTGCAGTGGCATCCTCCTAGCTTACTGCAACTTCAAACTCCTGGGTTCAAGCTATCCTCCTGCCTCAGCCTCCTGAGCAGATGATACCACAGGCATGTGCCAGCTTATTTTTCATAGAGACAGGGTCTCACTCTTGCCCAGGCTGGTCTCAAACTCCTAAACTCAAGCAATCCCCCTACCTCGACCTCCCAGAGTGCTAGGATTATAAGTGGGAGCCACCATGCCCGGCCTATTTACTTGCATCTTCTATCTAATGTAGTTACTCTGTGGATCACTGTAAAAGTTCTTTAAAAAAACACCACCGGCCGGGCGCGGTGGCTCATGCCTGTAATCCTAGCACTCTGGGAGGCCGAGGCG
>NW_012149618.1:8616004-8621524 GCF_000956105.1 Propithecus coquereli
GAAATGATCATATGGTTTTTGTCCTTTGTTCTGAAGGTATGTATTACATTGATTGATTTGTGTATATTGAACCATCCTTTCATCCCTGGGATGAATCCCACTTGATCATGATGAATAATCTTTTTCACATGTTGTTGAATTCTGTTTGCTAGTATTTTGTTGAGCATTTTTGCATCTGTGTTCATCAGAGATATTGGTCTATAAGTTTTCTTTTTTGTTGTGTCTTTGTCTGGTTTTGGTATCAGGGCAATACAGGCCTCATAGAATGAGTTTGGGAGTATTCCCTCTTTCTTGATGTTTTGGAATAGTTAAGTAGGATTGGTATTAGTTCACCTTTGAATGCTTGGTAGATTTCAGCAGTGAAGCCATCAGGTCCTGGGCCTGAACCATTTTTGCTGAACTTGACTGGCTCACTATAAACTGTGCTACCCTGCTGCTTAAGACTTGACAGCAATTCTTGTAAACCTTGCTCCTCATCTCCTGCTTTGTGCATTTTTCTATAATCATGTCCGTAACACCTGACTTGCCTTTTTCCTCCCTTAGCTTCCTTGCTCTCTTATCAGCTTTCTCTTTTTCTAGAATGTTCTACAAGTCAGATTTCACTAAGTTCCCTTCTTCTGCTTTTCAGAGAACATAATTTTGAATATTCAGCTTTCACAAAGCTTGTCTGTCAATAGAGACATAGTTTCTCCTTCCTCTTAACATTATATTTAATCCTTAAATTTCTGTGCTTTTGCATATTGTCCCCATAGTTCTCTGGCTTCTGCTAAATACTATATGTATCCAATTTTTTTTTATTGGTCCATGTCAGTATGATCTGACTCAACCAATAACTAGCTGAGTTTATTAATTTGTATAGTTTCCAGCAACTTTGACTTTTTACAGTGCCTCAAGTCAAGGTAAACTGACTGATTATATGGAGTCTTAAGCCTTTTTTATATTAGTCTTCATTTTAAGCAGAGAGAGACTGAGAGAGACTGGAGAGACTGAATTTTGCTATAAACTGCAGCAGAAGCCTTCTATCTGACTTCATCAGAACCAATAATTGATCAGTTATTTGAGAAAGGTGATTGAAACCAGAAATCATAAAAAGATAATGTATCTTCTAGATATTTAATGTTTAATTCAAAGCATATAAATGTACATTCATTCACCAATCTTTGAAGAAGGGCTAAGATCTTTCTTTGAGTAGAGGTCTACTCTTGGCATTTGCATGGTTTATCTTGCATAAACCCTGTCTATTATGTGTTATCTACAATGCCCACTCCAAAGGGAGTAAGAATTTAAAGTCCTTTGCAATGCCAGTGGTTTCAAAATCCCTCTAGATTTGTATAGTTTTTCTCAATTTTTTGCAGTTATTTTATCCACATCTGATTTGATAGCATTCTTTTTACTGAATCAACTTCAGTCTTTCTAAAGCTTTAACTTGCTCTAGAAACAATTCTTCTATTCACATTCATATTTTATTGATTTACATGCTATTTAATACAATAACCAATACACTGGCACAGAATGTTTGAGAATAAACATAGCTGACTCTTGGTTGTCATACTGCCCACCCTGTATGAACAAAAGTGTGTGGACCTGTACAAGAACAGCTGTCTGGCTGTGAGCATTCAACCTGCCGTGGGCATCAGCCAGAATATTTTTCAGAGGGCAAGAGAACATTAGTTAACCCAACAAGTTGGTTAAATGTAGGCCAGTGAAAAGAGTTCATCCCCTATTCCAGTCAAAGAATCCTCTGTTACACAGAACATAACATTTTGTACCAAATTTAAATAAAAATTTTTAACTGGCATTCAAATTAATTCCATTATATACATATTAATAATATACTAACAGCTCAGATGTCATCCTTCCTGAAAGTACCTAGCAAAGGAAAGATAAATTTTCAATATGGGCCATAACATTTTTGTTTAGCTCTAAAATTTCCCCAGGACAATCTGCATTCCAACAATGAGCACTAGCATCTTAGTCTGATACGGTATCATACTCAGGACAGATTGGGGGCTTTGAGGTGGAATCTCAGGAAGGCAGATTTCAGATCAGTATCCAGAAGGCTTTCCAATAACCAACTAGAGCTTGTCAGCAAATAGCTGTCTCAGGGAATAGTGGGGTGTTTCCCCTGCAGGTATCTAAGAACACGTGGGACACCCACTGGCAGAAGGGCACCCCCTTCTGGCAGGATGTTGCCCAGATGGCCTTTAAGGGATTTTGAGACTCTAATGTCCTAGAATTTTTATTTCTAAACTTTCTTGGCTCTCACGTAATTTCTTTTAGGTCTGCTTTAATGTTTTTCACTGCCTGGGCCTTTGGCCACTAATTTACATTGCTGTTCGTTGTCTAAAAGCATCTGAAACAGAAGTGATTTTAAAATGTCCATACCAGGCCATTCATCACATTTAAGAAGGTATGGATATGAAATATAGTCTGACGCTTTTATTTCCTTAGTGCCTGTGATAATTGCTCAATAAAAACTTTAAGTCTTTGGGCACCCTAAAGGAAGCAGTAAATATTTAGTTTTGGCAACTGCAGCCTTCTAACCTTGCTCACAAAATGCTGTCCTCCTTGATTGATGTACAGGGGAAATTCTGTAGTAGGAACTGAATCTTATTCTTAAAACAGAACATATAATGAAAAGAACACAATGAAAAAGATATATATTATAATCAATGCAGGTGTTCTTCACTTTAAGAAAAGCAAATAGACAATCAGAAATTAAAAAGCATATAGATTGGGGTAATTATTTGTATTATAAAATAATTGTTCAATTTACACAACAGTTTATTATAGGGTCTCTTTAAATATGAGGTTTCTCTAATACATTTGAGAGTTTATTCTCACATCAAAAGCTAGATCCTGGACTTCTCCATTTAGAACTCACCTTAGTGATTTTCCAGCTAAAGACACCAAGGCCCAGAGAGAAGTTTTAAATGTCATTCCTAGGGTCATACAGCTAATACATGGCGGAATTGGTACAGGAACCTGACTCAGGGATCCTCCTACTTCACCATTTCTACATCTCAGGAGTGAGGACCCTAAGACAAATTCTTCTAAAAATTGACTTGCTTTTCACTTTTTTTTTCATTATTAGAACCATACACGTTAATCATAGATAATTGGCAAATACAAAAATATATCAAAAAGAAAATTCCCTGCAGTGTCACCATCCAGGAATCATCTCTGTCACCATGTTGATCCCAGACTCTTTGAAAGGACATTCAGTCTCCCTGTGCCTCAACAGAATCCTCTCCCTTTTGATCCTCATTGCCCAGAAATCAGGCCCTCTGAATCCTCATCTAAAGGAAGCTACTTTCTCTTGGGACATCAGTGAGCTTCAGTATGCTAAACCCATTAGTCTCATCCTGGACCGCATCTTCTGAAACATTTGACGGTGGTTTGTCATCTCCTTCTCCTTTTCCCTGTGATTGATTTCAAGGCATCACTCCTCTCTGTGCCCTCCCACCTCTTGGAGTGGCCTTTTTCCTTCTTATTCTCAGGCTCCTCCTCTCTTGTCTATCCCTTAAATAATAATGTCCCAGTGAATTGTGTGCTTAGGCCTCTTCTTACTCTATGCTTTTCTCCTGGGGTATTTTATCTACTTTTGAGTCAATTTTTATTTATATGGTATTGCCTGCTAAGTAAATATCTTTTGCCCCTACCTCTGTCCTGAATGCTGCACTCCTGTTTCATGCTGCCTATTGGACCTTTCTCCCAGGGTGTCTTGTAAGCACCTCTAGCTGACGATTATCCAAAACCAAATTACTTACCGTTCCCTCTCCTTGTATTTACTCATTAATTGCCAGACATCAATACTGGAAATCCTGAAGGCATACTTTTATTTTTCTCCCCATCCATCCAAGTGGTCCATCGAAGCCATCATGACATCCTGCAGATTCTACGTCCAGAGTGTCCTTCAGATCTCTCCCTGCTCCTGGTGCTGCTGCCCCAGGCCAGTCCTTTAGCATCACTTACCTGGACCACTGCAGTAGCTTCCTGACTTCTCTCCCTGCCTCTCCCATCAATTCCTGCTCCATACTGCTGCCAGCATTAATGTTTTCAAAATACAGAGCTGGTTCTAAATCCTCCTTCAGTCTTTCAGTTGCTTACCAAATGCCTTACAGCATAAAGCCAGAATCCCATTAGCAGGGCGACAAACCCCTGATACTCTGTAATGTAACCTGCTTTTTTAGCTTCATCTCCCACCGCCTCCTACCTACACGCAAGCCCACACCCTGCTCACAGCTCCCCAGATAGTCACGCTTTCCCAAGACTGTGCCTTTGTCCCTGCTGACTCTTCTGCCTGCTGCGCCTTCCCTCGTAAACCTTTTTTCTTGAAACTTTCCTCAAGCCTTTTTAAAAGTCTGTTCAACTGTCACCAAGTTGTCAAGCTTTCTGCACATCCCCAAGGTGGGATTACCAGATTCTGCCTCTCTTCTGTCATCATGCTTTATTCGTGGTGTGTCATTCCTCTCTGGGTCCCCTGTCACCCAGCTTGCCATCCAGCACAGCGCCTGACGGATGGTCGATACTCAGTAACCATCGAATAAAATCGCCTCGCCACATTTCAAGGATGTGTCCTTCCAAACCCCACCATCCCACTCCCAGCTAGTTCTGTGGAATAAAAATAATTTTTCATTTTATCAAAGATGTAATGGGAGCACACTTAAGTGAGGAAATGTCTATTCACACTTCTGTGTAGGGAGTAGTTCCTCAGATTGCTTTGGTTGAATTACAAGAGGAGCAAAAAAACGTTTGCCTGCTGCCAGGGGACGTACGCACTGAACACCTCATTCCAGTGGTTCTGACAGTTGGACTCAGACAGCATTCCTGTTCCCTTCCTAGTGAGGTACACTACAGGTTTTGTGTACGTACATATTTTTTAAAGGCAGGAGACCACATATAATACCAGTCAACTGCTATATTGGGCAGAGTCAGTTTTTTAAAAATGTGTTTAGTTAACCTGTAAAATAAATTAACATTGAAAGAGTTTTTAAAAAAATTGTTTCTGATTAAAAAAAAAAAAAAGACTTTTGGTCGGAAAAAAAAATTAAAGAAGGTGAGACCACAGTATATAGAATGCAAACATTGTAAAATGCCATAAAATTCCTGAGATCTCATTGTGCGTTTGTGATGGATCTATAACACAGATGTAGGTGAGGCTCAGGAAAATACGCTCATTTGTTTAAAAAAAGTAAAAAAGCTTGCGTCAAGTTTCTTCCCACGCCCGAAGATGATAGTGAGAAGCATTTACTAGTTATCAAACTTGGCTTTTATTTTTATAAAAGTTTCTGTTTGCTATAGATACTATCTAAAGTAATATCTGAGTTTTTGATAAAGAGATGTCAATGAACTAACATATCAAAGTGACAGATTCAAATTATATATATATATATATACACATGGGACACCCACTGGCAGAAGGGCACCCCCTTCTGGCAGGATGTTGCCCAGATGGCCTTTAAGGGATTTTGAGACTCTAATGTCCTAGAATTTTTATTTCTAAACTTTCTTGGCTCT
>NW_012149618.1:8632434-8640820 GCF_000956105.1 Propithecus coquereli
TATAGTAAGTCTTATCCTCACTAGGAAATGCTTTCCTTTTGATCCTACTGTTTCTTTGGGCCTGAGAATCTGGAAACAGAGTTCTAATGAAAACATTTCATTAGAATTAATCTGAGTAATTGTGATGACAGTAGTGAGCTGTATATTTGATATAGCATAAAATAAAAACTATTAATAAATTCTCACTGGATCATAGGCAGTAATTTGAAATCTATAGCATATGGTAGGGAAGGGATGTCACTACTAAGTCTACTGATAAAATACTGATCATTTTTTAAAAGTGCAAACTTGTTCAAAGACTTACAAATCTGATAGAATTCAATAATTTTTGTTACCTGAAAGTGGGCAGATTTTGTTCTCATATCACCTGGTTTGTGTTTTATCACACAGAGGGTTAAACTGAGTCTGAGTCTGTAGAATGTGTTTTCCTCTAAGATGCCCTTGAGCTGGGACTAGAACCCAGACTTGAAATTCTACCCTGAGGCTTAGCTGGCACTCGTTATTTCATTCAAAGTCATGTATTTGTAACAGTTTAAGTAGTTAGATTTTCAGTGATGAAAGGTTATTTTATAGGCTCCAGGTTCCTGCAGGATTTTCCTAGTTATCTTCTGCTGTGTACTGTTCAGAACAGACTGGGAGCATGGTTGATTCAAATAATCACCTAAGGGTTAAATATTATGTGTGGCCCCAGACCCCTGGTCAAGTGTTAGGGAAAATTTTTATTGATTTAAGTAGGTGTTACAGCTCAGTAAAGAATGGCCCTATGTTTGGCAAGAAAAGCAGATATGGAAACTCTACTCACAGCCAAATTTACAAGAATAAAATAATCGGTTAACGTAAGAGGAAATGGTTTTGACAGATTTACACTCTTGGGGTATATTAGAACTCCACCAAAATTCAAGATTCAAGTGCATTTTTATCTCGAAATGGAAGAATCTGACACTTAAGGTGGAAAGCAGTTTTCCGTAAAGGAAATGCTATTGACACATTCAGTCACTCCCTCTCCTGTCGTGTTTTCTGCGTGTTGTGTTGTAGTAAATGTGACGTGACCTATCAACACTCTTTTCGCTTTCTCCACTCTGTTTAAATTTAGACGTTGATCAACCCAGAGAAGAAAAGAAAGAGTGCTACTATAATCTAAACGACGCCAGTCTCTGCGACAACGTGCTGGCCCCCAATGTCACCAAACAAGAATGCTGCTGCACCTCAGGCGCCGGGTGGGGGGACAACTGCGAGATCTTCCCCTGCCCGGTCTTGGGGACCGGTAAGCATCAGCTGAGTGGTGTGTTCACACTTGGTTTGGTCAGGTGGTGTCCGTGGGCCTTGAAACGATGGCATTCACTGCCGCAGTCGACTTGAGGTGAAATTAACCTCATGAGTTTCATTCAGGGCTAGAGCTGTCACCCTCAGCCCACCGCAGTATGAATCCTTAAACTTCTCTCTGTCACAGAGGGTACTGTTGCCATCAGGTTCTATATGATATTTTGGCAGGAATATGATTCACTTTTATTCCACTTTAAAATTAAAATCAGTCTTTTTGCTAACAATGACACAGCATCATTCATAACTAGAGCTCGTAAATTTAGGCTAAGATTTTGCTTAATGGGCTCTTACGAAACCTTTAAAACATTAGACACCATAACAGTGGAGAAATAATAGTCATAACATGAAGTAAAACATGGGTAAGTAAAATATGGGTGAATTAGAAGGGTTTTTTAAAAAAATTATAAGTGAATCTATGAAGTCATTAGATTTATTTGCATTTAATCCATAATTTTTTTTGAGCTTGTACTGAATTTATTTGCCAGAATTGCCTTAAATTTACTGAGTCTGAGAAAGCAAAATTGAATTTAAAACATGTATTCATGGAAGATGTTGATTCTTTTTTTTTCTTTTTTCAACTTATTTCTTTTCTTGGTTTTGTCTCTTCTAAAATCAGCTGAGTTCACTGAAATGTGTCCTAGAGGGAAAGGTTTTGTCCCTGCTGGAGAAGCTTCTTACGAAACTGGTGAAGAGAACTACAAAGGTAAGAATCGAGTGGAAATGGATTTGGAACACGTGCACCTGTCAAACATTCAAGTAAGAGCAGGCTTGGGTTACACAGAATTAGAGTTCATTTGAGGCCTGGAAGCTGACTGCAAAGTACTAATTCTACCATTGGAATGAGGTCTCTGTGGACTCTGGGAGTCAGAACACTTAAGGCCATGTGACATTGGGAGGTCACTTAACCTTCTGAGCTTCCATTTCTTCATCACTGAGATAGGAATAATATCTCAAAGGTTATAATGAGGATTAAATGAGATAATATGTGTGACAGTACTTAACACAAAATTCTGTACTTAGTAGATGCTTACTAAATTTATTTTATTCTAGAGGTATAATATTATAGAAATCACATAAATTGTGACCATATAAATTTAACTAATAATCATGTTTGTCTTTATGATCATCAACAAAACTAAGGTTCTTGCTTTTTTAAAGAACTTATCCTACAATTGCTAGGACCTTTTTCTAATGGCCACAAATTCATAATAAGGAATGGAATAGAAGAAAACAAAAGTAGAAATGTTTTATATATTTAATGCTGCTATTATATAAGTCTACAATAAATGTGCAGCCTTTTAATTTTGGCAAATATTCACATATATTAATATTTCACCATTAACCACTCACTTTTGACATTTTTGTGTTGGAGATATTACCTTTTATACATGAAGTGATTTTTTTCCTTTATAGTTGAATATTAAAAATTGCTAAGTAGCTGGAAAACAGACTGTAAAAACATTTTTATTGTCCACTTTTGGAAAATTAGTGCTTGAATAATATAGTATAATTCAGTAGCTGGATAAGAAATTCCATTTGTGTTTTTTTAAATACATCTATGACTTAGTCCAATTAAATAACAAGAAGACTTGGTTTGTAATATGTGTTGAATGGTTTCCAAATTCATAAATATCACATACAATACCATATTTTTACAGCAATGTAATTGAATCTCACTTCATATTATGGAGCAGAGCCCTGATTTCACCACAAAGTCTTCCTTTCCTTTATATAAAAATGAATTCCTCCTCATCCTATTTTAGCAGTGCTGTAAATGGCTGGAAGAAGATTGGATTCAGATCCAACCAGCCATATGTTCTAGGCTTAGCTTTGCCATTTTCCATCTGTGTAACTTTGAGCAAGTCATCTATGGAGTCCTCAGTTTTTAAAATGAGGAATCGATGACATTCGCTCTAAAATGCTAGAACTGATGCTAATAGTAGCAATAAAAGCAACACTTTTGAGCATCTACTTGTGCCAGAAGGTATACTGAGCCCTATACATGGGTTATCTCATTTAATCCCTTCGATCTGATTAAGCTGATGTTCCTGTTATCCCCAATTTATCATTGAGTAAACTTGAGATGGCAGGAGCCCTTAATTCTGTGGGGGAGTGGGTCTGCTAACCCCCTCAGCAGCTTGTACTCTCATTAGCTTATCTTTATCACCAAGAAAGAAGACTTGTCATCAAGTTCCACCAAACTCTTCTCAGGAGCTTTCTACATCTCAACTAGTGAATGAGCCAGAATATACATTGCAGAAAGGCACATTTCTTAAAAGGTATATTCTTTAGAGAATATCATTGGTGCCACTGTGGAATCCATAGACTATTTCATCAAATATGAGGTAGCATCTCAAAAACCACATTTACAAATATACCTTCTCTGATGATGTTTTCCTCATTGCTCCTTAAATATCACAGACAAACCACATCTGATTATGTTTCTATGCCTGTCAATTAGGCCTAACTTTAGGAATTTTATATTGCTGTGTATGTAAGATTCTTTGAAATATAAATAATATTATAGGCTGAGCACAGTGGCTCACGCCTATAGTCCTAGCACTTTGGGAGGCCGAGGCGGGAGGACTGCTTGAGGCCAGGGTTTAAGATCAGCCTGAGCAAGAGCAAGACCTCCGTCTCTACTAAAAATAGAAAAAATTAGGCAGACGTGGTGGTGCATGCCTGTAGTTCCAGCTACTTAGGAGGCTGAGGCAGGAGGAGCGCTTGAGCCTAGAGGTTTGAGGTTGCAGTGAGCTATGATAGGGCCACTGCATTCCAACCTAGGGGACAGAGCAAGACCCTGTCTCAAAAAAAAAAAAAAAAATTATAATGTCGGTTAGACTCTTCTTTCTAACTGAAAGATCAAAGCTAGCTCCTTTTTGTATTTACCCATTTTTTCCCCACAGATGCAGATGAATGCTTACTTTTTGGACAAGAAATTTGCAAAAATGGTTTCTGTTTGAACACTCAGCCTGGTTATGAATGCTACTGTAAGCAAGGGACATACTACGATCCTGTCAAATTGCAGTGTTTTGGTGAGTTTTAAGAGGATATAGTATGGTGTGCTGTGAACATATGCAGATGGAAAAAATAAGTAATGCTATGTAGTAAAAGCAATTTCTTTGAATTTAAATGACGTGTTGAAAAGATGTGTCAATGTTTTATGGATCTTTTTCTTAAGCAAGATTTAAGAAAATAAAAAACCTTCATACTACTGTTTGAATGGATTTCAAACAAAGAGTTAATATTCAATGTGGAATTATAATTCAGGTCACTGCTATAACTGAAACGTTCTTTTGGTCTGTGGAACCTCCTGTTTCATCACTCATACCATGCAAGTGAAAGTCATTTTAAATACTGACCCAGACTTTAATGCTTAAGCAGAAAACCATATATACTAGGCAGAAAAACATAGCAAAAGGAAATAATTTTAAAAGTATCATAAAGAGGCATTTTATCTTAAATTTCTAGGCATATCCTGTTCCTAGATGTTTTCTTTCCTTATTTAATGTCAGCAGCAATGTTGTTTTTCCAATCAGTACAACTTACATTTTTATAGTCAGAGCTGCTCTCTTTTGGATGATAATGAATAGTTAATTAAAATGTGGCAGAGCCTGGAATCTGGACCAGATTTAGCAATGTGTAAATTTTGGAAGTGTATGAGATATAACTGATTGCTGATTTTCTTTGGTAATTTTTTTTTCTCTTAAGATATGGATGAATGTCAAGACCCCAATAGTTGTATTGATGGCCAGTGTGTTAATACAGAAGGCTCTTACAACTGCTTCTGTACCCATCCAATGGTCCTGGATGCTTCAGAGAAAAGATGTATACGACCAGCTGAATCAAATGGTATGTTTCCATGTGCAATGCAAACCTGTGTCAAAATAAATATCATAAGGTTTTCCTTTTGACTCAAATACGAGCTATTAGAAAATATAAAAATGCATTCCTTGGATGTTTTGAAATAATTGAAATGAGATAGTAAGGAAATAATAATATGCCTATCATCAGTATATAGGAGATTTAATATCCTGAACATACTCATTCAATGGACAATGGACTAGGGAGTGGCCAAGCAGATGACAGAGTTGTTCCACACCTGAGAGTTCATCATACTAACCTTCGCAAAGGCAGCCAAGGAAGATGAAAGTTCGGGAAAAGACAGGTGTGGAGGACATGGATAAGGCACAGGCAGAAAGGTTGCAATTGAGAACTCTACGATGAAGTATCACTAATCCAGGGCTTTGGTGGATGAAATGGGTGAGAAAGCATGAATCCAAAAACTGTTACATAGAAAGAAATGGTAGAATCTGACAGAGGGGTACATGTGAAAAAGCGGGGATTAGAAGAGAGAGAAGTCCATCAGGCTTACAAAAAGCAGGCAAGATAGTGGACCATTTTACATGACAGTGGGAAACTATAGAGGGAAGGATTGAGTTGGAATACGACGGGCAGGTGGAATTTCAGCTGATGGAACAATACCCAGTTGGAGATGACAAAGATTTGATCCATGGAAAGACCAGTCTGGGATTCAGACTTTTACTTGGAAGTCACTCTTAGAAATAGGGATGGAAAGTTTGAGACTTTCTGGCTTCCACTATCATGTTTATGAAATAGGAATAACCATGCAATTGTCATGGAACCGAACCATGTCTTCCCTTTCAGAACAAATTGAAGAAACTGATGTCTACCAAGATCTGTGCTGGGAACATCTGAGTGATGAGTATGTGTGCAGCCGGCCTCTTGTGGGCAAGCAGACGACGTACACTGAGTGCTGCTGTTTGTACGGAGAGGCCTGGGGCATGCAGTGTGCCCTCTGCCCCATGAAAGATTCGGGTGAGCCTGGGTCCAGTTCCTTCCGCAGGAGGCCTTGGGAACAGGTTCTTCTCCCACCCTTTGGAGCCTGACATTTCTCTTATATATCTTCACCTTCATTCCTGATATCTTTCATCATGCGTGCATGTGTGTATGGGAAGAGCAGGATGGCATAAACATCTGGCTCCTGGTTTTCCTAAAATCCAGACTCCATCATTAATTTTTGAAACCCTCATTCCATTTCCCCAACAAATGATAAATGACCTGAAGAAACATAATATTAATATAACTTAGCAGTCGGTGGCATGGGTCTTTAGAATTTATATTTCCTGACACTGTTTTTTTCTATAATTCTTCTCATTCCTAACAGTTTCTACTTAGAGCAAAAAGTATGAAAGTAGATACTGTAGAAAGTCATTATAGGTCAAAGTCCAAATTTTCATGTCAACCCCTATAGGCGAGAGATACAAGAAAGGGGTTAGAACAAAAAGGGAAGAGTCTAAAAAGTATATGAAAAGTATTTGAACAAATATCCTTTCCTTTCACATTTTAGATCTAGCGTTAAACCTTTGGTCAAATGGAAAAAAATGAGACAGCCTAAGCTCCCAATTTTATCCCCTGGCCTGGTGTTGGAGCAGGCCTGGAAGGTGCCAACTCTGTGCTTCCTGGGCTGTTTGGTGACTGTTGGGTTGTGCATTGATTGGCTATTTCTCTTCTTGCCACTGGAGCTACTGCTCATTAAAGGAAAGCATTTGAAAGTGTCTAGTATATCCTGTTGTAAAGCTGACTTGTTAAAGCTGGAAAAATAGCACATAGGTAGAAAGTGAAGGAGCTTTTAGTGAATATGTTCTCAGAATGGTCAAGAGGGGAAGAATTGCTTGAAGAGAGAAAATGCATTAATTTTTAGCTAATTTAATTAGAAGATATCTTTCAGGCTATTTAATTAATTAGCTTTCCGGCTTAGAAATAACTTAAAACCAATGTAGCATGAAAAAGAAAACAATTTGAAATGCCCTAAGAAGAAAACAAATAGCAAAGGATAAAGAGCAAGTATGTAAAGCCCGAGATGGCAACGATAGCGGTCCAGAGTGGTGCTGGGCCAGGGGGGCTGAGCGTGGGATCCGGCACCACCCACAGCAGCTGCGTGGTGAGGGCAAAATAGCCTCACCCTGTGCAGCTCATTGGTAAAATGGAGGTATCTCTGTCTAACTTGTAGGGTTGTCTGGAGGGCTGGGAGGCTGTAGGTGGAGCAGGGTGTGACTGCTAGTAGCATTATCATTGTCTCGGGCCCTGGAGGCAGATACCATAGGGAGATGAAAGTGAAATCAGTAAGAAGTAAGTACAATGAGGTTTGAGTCATCTTCTCACAAAGATGTTTCCCTCTCAAATCTTTTTCACTTACGCAGTTTATATTGTTTAACTTTTTTTCAAAAATAATATGTATTCCTGGTAAAGAATTAAAATAATGAAAGAGGTTATATCCCCTCCACCTGCCCCACCACAGTTGAACTCTGCTCCTTAAAGATGCTCACTCTTGATAGTTGGGTTTTTATCATCCTAGTCTTTTTGCTATACATTAATTATTGTTATATACTTATATTAGTGATTGCTATTTATATTTCTATTTAACAGAATATTTGGAACTGAAATCCATATCACCGAGCTAAGCCACATTCTCTTTTGTTTTGCACTTCAGCATCTCTGACATTAGAGTCCTCTGATAATTGATGGCACCTAACAATGGCCACAAGGCATTTTTTCCCATTTTAACATCTGTTATATCTGGATGCATTTTATGATCTATGATACCTTAGAATTGATGAAAGGTGGTAACCTGTAAATGGCTGCATGGAATCTGTTTTATAGATGTCTTTAGCCATGATTTCTTTAGCCACCTCTAATGTTGGGCACCCTTCTCTGCCCCATCCTGCCCCAATCCTGCTTTTCCTGTTACAAACAATGCCGCAGTGAACCTCCATGTCTGCACCTGCAGGATGCCTCAGTAAGAAAATTTCAACAAATAAAAACACGGGTTGAGAAATGTGTATACTTTAAATTCATTATATTACTCCCCAAAAATATTGTAAAAATTTACACTCACTTAAAAAAAGTTAAGTATTTTGCTATGAAAAGTGAATTTTAGAATAATGTATCAATATTCTAAAAATGAATTTTATTTTGAATATGAAATCTATTCTAAAAAGAGGGATTTTAGAGTAGTGCACCAATTATTTTCAACTGAGGT
>NW_012149618.1:8640870-8643992 GCF_000956105.1 Propithecus coquereli
TTATATATATAAAACTTTTGACATGCTTTGACTCAGAAGTCTGTAGTTTGTGATTACGTGTGAGCATAACAATTTTCACAGAGGCCTTACTGCATAGTATTCCATTTTGTGATAAACACCATGACGTACTTACAACTTTGTACACAAGGAAGAAATTTTCGAATTCTTTTAGCACAAACTGTAAAGTAAATCTGATTTGCAGAACTCTGTGTTGCTTTTTTCATTTGTATTTCTGACTGCATTTATTAATAGCTAGCTGCCTTTTTAGGCCCACTGAATAAAATAATTGAGCAGAATTGGTAATAGTAATATTCTGGCAATTTAGTCACGATGTTCGGGGACAGCTTATAAAATTTTCCATAGGGTTCGTGATTGATTTAATGATAGTTTAAAATATGTACCCTTAGTTTTCCCAAATAATTCCACATCTAAGAGCTTGGAGCCCCTTCCGATGAAGATCCCTTCTGTTAGAGGACACAAAGTACATTTCTGTCCTCTGCACACTCGAAGCAAGCTAGCCCAGATGAGGGAGGTGGCAGGTTTTACCCAGTTTCACACACAAGGAAATAATTTAAAACCGCTTCTTAAACTGCTGCATAGAAATCAGCATTTCAGTTTTTTCCTGGACACTTGTTCTAGGTTTGAATTTGTCATCAGCTATTAATGCTAACTGGGAGTCCAAGTTGAAATCTGTCAAAGACAAAATAATCTGAGAATTGGCCAGAATCAAGGATGTGAGGGATCATTTATATTGTCACTGATACTCTGTGTTCTGAGAGTGGTGTATACTTCAAAGGTTTATTTGCTGCTTTGCTTGTTTTTAATGCCTTGAGGGGAAAGGGCAGTGGCTTTTCTGATAGAATTTTATGAGCTTATTATAAAAACACCTTTACTATGTAATATATTAATCAAGTTTCCCATAGTCAGTGAGGCTCTGCTGGAATAAATATACAGGAAGCTATTGTAAAAATAACTCATTAAATTTCCCAAATAATATCATTATCTACTAACTTCAAAAAAAGGTAAGTAGACGCTGACGTATAGTAAGTCTTATCCTCACTAGGAAATGCTTTCCTTTTGATCCTACTGTTTCTTTGGGCCTGAGAATCTGGAAACAGAGTTCTAATGAAAACATTTCATTAGAATTAATCTGAGTAATTGTGATGACAGTAGTGAGCTGTATATTTGATATAGCATAAAATAAAAACTATTAATAAATTCTCACTGGATCATAGGCAGTAATTTGAAATCTATAGCATATGGTAGGGAAGGGATGTCACTACTAAGTCTACTGATAAAATACTGATCATTTTTTAAAAGTGCAAACTTGTTCAAAGACTTACAAATCTGATAGAATTCAATAATTTTTGTTACCTGAAAGTGGGCAGATTTTGTTCTCATATCACCTGGTTTGTGTTTTATCACACAGAGGGTTAAACTGAGTCTGAGTCTGTAGAATGTGTTTTCCTCTAAGATGCCCTTGAGCTGGGACTAGAACCCAGACTTGAAATTCTACCCTGAGGCTTAGCTGGCACTCGTTATTTCATTCAAAGTCATGTATTTGTAACAGTTTAAGTAGTTAGATTTTCAGTGATGAAAGGTTATTTTATAGGCTCCAGGTTCCTGCAGGATTTTCCTAGTTATCTTCTGCTGTGTACTGTTCAGAACAGATTGGGAGCATGGTTGATTCAAATAATCACCTAAGGGTTAAATATTATGTGTGGCCCCAGACCCCTGGTCAAGTGTTAGGGAAAATTTTTATTGATTTAAGTAGGTGTTACAGCTCAGTAAAGAATGGCCCTATGTTTGGCAAGAAAAGCAGATATGGAAACTCTACTCACAGCCAAATTTACAAGAATAAAATAATCGGTTAACGTAAGAGGAAATGGTTTTGACAGATTTACACTCTTGGGGTATATTAGAACTCCACCAAAATTCAAGATTCAAGTGCATTTTTATCTCGAAATGGAAGAATCTGACACTTAAGGTGGAAAGCAGTTTTCCGTAAAGGAAATGCTATTGACACATTCAGTCACTCCCTCTCCTGTCGTGTTTTCTGCGTGTTGTGTTGTAGTAAATGTGACGTGACCTATCAACACTCTTTTCGCTTTCTCCACTCTGTTTAAATTTAGACGTTGATCAACCCAGAGAAGAAAAGAAAGAGTGCTACTATAATCTAAACGACGCCAGTCTCTGCGACAACGTGCTGGCCCCCAATGTCACCAAACAAGAATGCTGCTGCACCTCAGGCGCCGGGTGGGGGGACAACTGCGAGATCTTCCCCTGCCCGGTCTTGGGGACCGGTAAGCATCAGCTGAGTGGTGTGTTCACACTTGGTTTGGTCAGGTGGTGTCCGTGGGCCTTGAAACGATGGCATTCACTGCCGCAGTCGACTTGAGGTGAAATTAACCTCATGAGTTTCATTCAGGGCTAGAGCTGTCACCCTCAGCCCACCGCAGTATGAATCCTTAAACTTCTCTCTGTCACAGAGGGTACTGTTGCCATCAGGTTCTATATGATATTTTGGCAGGAATATGATTCACTTTTATTCCACTTTAAAATTAAAATCAGTCTTTTTGCTAACAATGACACAGCATCATTCATAACTAGAGCTCGTAAATTTAGGCTAAGATTTTGCTTAATGGGCTCTTACGAAACCTTTAAAACATTAGACACCATAACAGTGGAGAAATAATAGTCATAACATGAAGTAAAACATGGGTAAGTAAAATATGGGTGAATTAGAAGGGTTTTTTAAAAAAATTATAAGTGAATCTATGAAGTCATTAGATTTATTTGCATTTAATCCATAATTTTTTTTGAGCTTGTACTGAATTTATTTGCCAGAATTGCCTTAAATTTACTGAGTCTGAGAAAGCAAAATTGAATTTAAAACATGTATTCATGGAAGATGTTGATTCTTTTTTTTTCTTTTTTCAACTTATTTCTTTTCTTGGTTTTGTCTCTTCTAAAATCAGCTGAGTTCACTGAAATGTGTCCTAGAGGGAAAGGTTTTGTCCCTGCTGGAGAAGCTTCTTACGAAACTGGTGAAGAGAACTACAAAGGTAAGAATCGAGTGGAAATGGATTTGGAACACGTGCACCTGTCAAACATTCAAGTAA